>NC_133619.1:653078949-653378949 GCF_048593235.1 Sminthopsis crassicaudata
GATAGCTTCTATATGGAAAGCAAGCAAATTTCAAACCCTGAGTGGACAAAAAAAAGTTTCTCTCTAGATGAAAGCCTAAAGGTGGATATGATTTGATCCCCACCACATAAGGCTCTCATAGAAGAAATTAAAAAGGCTCTTAAAAGAGAACTAGAAGAAAAATGTGGAAAGGAAAGAAAAGCTTTGCAAGAGAGTCTGAATAAGACACGTAACTCATTAAAAGATGGAGTGGATAAAGAAATGAACTCCCTGAAAAACAGAATTAGTGAATTAGAAAAAAAAAATAATTTCTTAAAAAATAAAATTGGCAAAATGGGAAAAAATTCCATAGAAGAAAACAACTCATTTAAAAACTCAATTGGACAATTACAAAAGGAAATTTAAAGAGTAAATGAAGAAAATAATTCATTAAAAATCAGAACTGAACAAATGGAAACGAATGACTGGAGGAGACACCAAGAATCAGTCAAGCAAAACCAAAAAATAATAAATATAATTTATAATTAATAATAAATACAATTTATATATAAAATATAAAAAAGAAAAAGAAAAAATGTTAAATACTTACTTGGGAAAACAATAGACCTGGAAAATAGACCTAGGAGAGATAATCTAAGGATTGGAGTCCCTGAAAATCATGATGAAGAAAGAGCCTAGGCATTATTTTTCAGGAAATCATCAAAGAGAACTGCCTAGCTGTTACAGAAACAGAAGGTAAAATAGACATTGAAAGAATTCATCAATCACCTACTGAAAGAGATCCCCAAATAAAAACTCCAAGAAATATTGTGACTAAATTCCAGAACTATGAAACCAAGGAAAAAATACTGCAAGAAGCCAATTCAACAAATCAATTCAAATACAGAGAAGAAACTATAAGAATTACTCAGGTTCTAGCGGCATCCACATTAAAGGATCAAAGGGCCTAAAATCTGATATTCCAAAAGGCTAAGGAACTTGGTATGCATCCAAGAATAACTTACCCAGCCAAAGTGAACATCTTCTTCCAGGGAAGAAGACAGACATTCAAGGTGAATTCCATTTATTTCTGACGAAAAAATTAGAGCTAAACAAAAAGCTTGATCTTCAAATATAGGACTCAAGAGAAGCATAAAAAGGTAAAAAGAACTCTTGAGAACTAAATTTTTGTTATGAGTATACATAAAGAGTACATGTATAATTTGGTTTTACTGTTATAATATAAAAAAAGGTGAATGCATTCTAGAGGTGGAAAGGAAATTGTACCAGAAAAAGGGAAAAGTGGAGGTACTACATCTCACAAAGAGGCAAAGGAAACCTATTATATCTGAGGGAAAGAAGGGAGGGGTATGAACATAAGTCTTATTCTTATCAGAATTGGCTTAAAGAGAAAAACATTAGACATACTGGGTTTACATAGAAACTTCTCCCACCTCATTGAGAAGTGAGAGAGGAAAAGCAAAAAGAGAAGGAACAAGCTAAATAGAAGGGAATACAGAAATTGTAAGGGAAAGATTAAAGGAAAGGGGAGGGACTCTAAGGTGGAGGGGGGAATGATCCTAAAGAAGGAGGACTACATGAGGCAAGTGGTTCTCATAAGTTTAATACTGGGGAAAGGGGTAAGGGAGAAAGGAAAGAGAAAAGTATATTCTGGGGTTAACAAGATGGCAGAAATTACAGAGCTAGTCATTTTAACTATAAATGTGAATGGGACAAACTCCCCCATAAAGAGGAAGCAGTTAGCAGACTGGATTAAAAGCCAGAATCCTACAATATGTCGTTTACAGGAAATAACATCTGAAACAGGGTGATACATACAGAATAAAGGTAAAAGGTTGGAGCAGAATCTACTATGCTTCAGGTGAAGCCAAAAAAGCAGGGGTAGCCATCCTCATCTCAGATCAAGCAAAAGCAAAAATTGATCTAATTAAAAGTGATAAGGAAGGTTACTAAAGGGTAGCATAGATAATGAAGCAATATCAATATTAAACATATATGCACCAAGTAGTATAGCATCTAAACTCCTAAAGGAGAAATTAAGAGAGTTACAAAAAGAAATAGATAGCAAAACTATAATAGTGAGAGATCTCAACCTTGCTCTCTCAGAACTAGATAAATCAAATCACAAAATAAATAAGAAAGAAGTTAAAGAGGTAAATAGAACACTAGAAAAGTTAAGTATAATAGATCTTTGGAGAAAACTAAATGGGAGACAGAAAGGAGTACACTTTCTTTTTGGCAGTTCATGGAACCTATACAAAAATTGACCATATATTAAGATATAAAGACCTCAAATTCAAATACAGAAAGGCAGAAATAGTAAATGCATCCTTTTCAGACCACGATGTAATAAAAATTACATTCAATAAAAAGCCAGGGGAAAATAGACCAAAAAGTAATTGGAAACTTAATAATCTCATCCTGAAGAATGATTGGGTGAAACAGCAAATCATAGACAATTAATAATTTCACCCAAGAGAATGACAATGAGACAACACATCAAAATGTGTGAGATGCAGCCAAAGTGGTAATAAGGGGAAATTTTATATCTCCAGGGGCCTACTTGCATAAAATAGAGAGAAAAATCAATGAATTATGCTTGTAGCTAAAAAAGCTAGAAAAAGAGCAAATTAGAAACCCCCAATCAAACACTAAACTTGAAATTCTAAAAACAAAAGGAGAGATTAATAAAATTGAAAGTAAAAAAACTGTTGAATTAATAAATAAAATTAAGAGTTGGTTCTATGAAAAAAAAAATAGACAAACCCTTGATAAATCTGATTTTAAAAAGGAAAGAGGAAAATCAAATTATTATTCTTAAAAATGAAATAGGAGAACTTGCCACTAATGAAGAGGAAATTAGAGCATAATTAGGAGTTTTGCCCAACTTCATGCCAATAAATTTGATAACTTAAATGAAATGGATGAATACCTTCAAAAATATAGGTTGCCCAGATTAACAGAGGAAGAAGTAAATTGGTTAAATAGTCCCATTTTAGAAAAAGAACTAGAACAAGCTATTAATCAACTCCCTAAGAAAAAATCCCCAGGACCAGATGGATTTACATGGATTTACATGGATTTACAAACATTTAAAGAACAATTAACACCAATGCTATATAAACTATTTGAAAAAATAGGGATTGAAGGGGTCCTACCAAATTCCTTCTATGACACAGACATGGTACTGATACCTAAACCAGATAGATTGAAAACACAAAAAGAAAATTATAGACCAATCTCTCTAATGAACATTGATGCAAAAATCTTAAAAATATTAGCAAAGAGATTACAGAAAATCATCTCCAGGATAATACACCATGACCAAGTAGGATTTATACTAGGAATGTAGGGCTGGTTCAATATTAGCAAAACTATTAACATAATTGACTATATCAATCACCAAATTGACAAAAACCATATGATCATCTCATAGATGCAGAAAAAGCATTCGATAAAATCTTACATTCATTCCTATTAAAAACCATTAGAGAGTATAGGAATAAATAGGAATACTTTTCCTTAAAGTAGTCAGCAGCATCTATTTAAAACCATCAATAAGCATCATATGTAATGGTGATAAACTGGAACCATTCCCAATAAAATCAGGAATGAAACAAGGATGCCCACTATCACCATTACTATTCAATTATTATATTAGAAATGCTAGCTTAGGCAATAAGAGATGAAAAAGAGATTAAAGGAAATAGAGTAGGAAATGAGGAAATCAAATCATCACTCCTTGCAGATGATATGATGGTATACTTAGAGAACACCAGAGATTCTACTAAAAAGCTATTAGAAATAATCCACAACTTTAGCAAAGTTGCAGGATACAAAATAAATCCACATAAATCATCAGCATTTTTATACATCACTAACAAAATCCAACAGCAATAAATACAAAGAGGAATTCCATTTAAAATAATTGTTAATAGTATAAAATATTTGGGAATCTATCTGCCAAAGGAAAGACAGGAACTATATGAGCAAAACAACAAAACACTTTCCACACAAATAAAATCAGAGCTAAACAATTGGAAAAATATTAAGTGCTCTTGGCTAGGTTGAACGAATATAATAAAGATGACAATACTACCTAAACTAATCTATTTATTTAGTGCTACACCAGATTCCCAAAAAACTATTTTAATGACCTAGAAAAAGTAACAACAAAATTCATATGGAAGAACAAAAGGTCAAGAATTTCAAGGGAACTAATGAAAAAAAAAAAAAAAATCAAATGAAGGTGGCCTAGCTGTACCAGATCTAAAACTATATTACAAAGCAGTGGTCACCAAAACCATTTGGTATTGGCTAAGAAATAGACTAGTTGATCAGTGGAATGGGATAGATTCACAGGACAAAATAGTCAATAACTACAGCAATCTAGTGTTTGACAAACCCCCAAGACCCCAGCTTTTGGGATAAGAATTCACTATTTGACAAAAACTGCTGGGAAAATTGGAAATTAGTATGGCAGAAACTAGGCATTGACCCACACTTAAAACTATACCAAGATAGGAGCAAATAAGTTCATGATCTAGACATAAAGAATGAAATTATAAATAAATTAGAAGAACATGGGGTAGTGTACCTCTCAGACATATGGAGGAGGAAAGAATTTGTGATCAAAGAAGAACTAGAGATCATTACTGATCATAAAAATAGAAATTTTTGAATATATCAAATTAAAAAGCTTTTGAACAAACAAAACTAATGCAAACAAGATTAGAAGGGAAGCAATAAACTGGGAAAACATTTTTAGTTAAAGGTTCTGATAAAGGGCTCATTTCCAAAATATATAGAGAATTGACTTTAATTTACAAGAAATCAAGCCATTCTCCAATTGATAAATGGTCAAAGGATATGAACAATTTTCAGATGATGAAACTGAAACTATTTCTACCCATATGAAAAGGTGTTCCAAATCATTATTGATCAGAGAAATACAAATTAAGACAACTCTGAGATACCACTACACACCTGTCAGATAGGCTAAGATGAAAGGAAAAGATAATGATGAATGTTGGAGGGGATGTGGGAAAACTGGGACATTGATGCATTGTTGGTGGAATTGTGAATGGATGCAACCATTCTGGAGAACAATTTGGAACTATGCTAAAAAAAAAAAAAAAGTTATCAAATTGTGATCCAGCAATGTTACTATTGGGTTTATATCCCAAAGAGATATTAAAGAAGGGAAGAGACCTGTATGTG
Source organism: Sminthopsis crassicaudata (assembly GCF_048593235.1). Classification (NCBI taxonomy): domain Eukaryota; kingdom Metazoa; phylum Chordata; class Mammalia; order Dasyuromorphia; family Dasyuridae; genus Sminthopsis; species Sminthopsis crassicaudata. Next base: position 653,084,149 of record NC_133619.1, read on the forward strand.
CCAAAATGTTTGTGGCAGCCCTTTTTATAGTGGTAGAAACTGGAAAATGAATGGATGCCCATCAATTGGAGAATGATTGGATAAATTATGGTATGTGAATGTTATGGAACATTATTGTTCTGTAAGAAATGACCAGCAGGATGAATACAGAGAGGCTTGGAGAGATTTACATGAACTGATGCTGAGTGAAATGAGCAGAAGTAGGAGATCATTATATACTTCAACAAGAATACTATATGAGGATCAATTCAGATGGACATGGCTCTTCTCAGCAATGAGAGGATCCAAATCAGTTACAAGTGATCAGTGATGAACAGAACCAGCTACACCCAGCGTAAGAACATTGGGAAATGAGTGGGGACCACAACATAGCATTTGCAGTTCTGTTATTGTTTGCCTGAATTTTGCTTTTCTTCCCAGGATATTTTTACCTTCTATTTAAATCCGATTTTTCTTGTGCAACAAGTTAACTGTAGTAATATGTATACATATATTGTATTTAACATATACTTTAACATGTATGAGACTGACTGCCACCTACTCGAGGGGATGGAGAGAAGGAGGGGAAAAGCTGGAACAGAAGTGTTTGCAAGGGTCAATGTTGAAAAATTATCCCATGTATATGTTTTGTCAATAAAAAGCTATAATAAAAAAATAAATAAAATGAAGGGATAAACAAATTAGTCTTTAGTTGTTTTGGTTTTATTACTGGTATGATATATTACTAAAGAGGAATTTTAAATATCCAGACATCTGCTAATACCAACAGCAGAGCAGATGATTTTTTGATTTGACTTAATGTTTTCCATTGTTTGAAAAGACAACAAACTAACAAGACAAAATTTTCTTCTGGATCCAATTCTCACCACAAGGGAGGGACTGGTTACTGGAAATGATGAGAACTTTTTTGGGGAAAGGGACAACTCTCTTCTGGGTTTTGTGAAAGTGACAGACAGAAAGAAAAGCTAGCACACTAAATTTGAGAAGAATAAATTTCAAAAAGGTCAAAGAATCTAATGGACTAAAATTCTTCAAGGGGATACAAAGAGAGATAGAAATCTCATGGGAATGAAATTCTAAAAACAAAAAGAAACATTCCTGATTAAAAAACACAGGAGCTGAAAATAGGATGTATATACACATATTTGTTTCTAAAACTATATTGTGGAAAAGAGAAAAAAGGAGGATCAGAAAAGAAATAGGAATACAATGCAGAATGACTGGGTCAATAACAGATGATAATGAAAAGAGAGCTGCTTAATGACGATTTGATTCTATTTTCTCTATCATGGAAAATCAATGATCTTTGGATAGGAAAAAAACAGATCAAAAGCAGCTAAAATGGAGGTGGTACCTGTTAGGTTCTTACTAAGTGCTAATGAGATAATGAGATATTAGGTTTTTATTAAGTGCTAAGTCGGTACTTAACAATTTTCTAGTTCCGGCCTTTCCTGGGAATTTGACTTGTGAATTTCTGGGGAAGAGTTTGCATGCTTAGGAGGAGCAAGTTCATTGGTTGAAGTACTTCTTCCCAGAAGCCCTTGCATTATCCCACGCCCATTCTCGGGGAGGATAAAGAGGGCAGCTCTGGAGGAAAAAGTCAATCTCTGCTCTAGGCCAGAGTTGAGTCGGTTCTCTACAGGAAGAAGAATCTGTCCCAGAGATTTGAGTTAACACAGCAGATCTCCTCCCAGAGAGCTATTGGCAGCTTCTGGAGACAACAGCACATTACAGGTACCCAAAACAACTAAGACAGTAAGAAAGTAGCTACTTTGTTCTGGATGAATTTAAGTCATCTGACTGCTCTATATCTATAAGCTGCAGGTCTTCCTTTGGAGAATGTGCACAGCAGATGCAACATACTGCTGATTAAGAAGTGCCACATAAAACCCAAATGATCAGTTGGAAAAAGAGGTAGTCTAGCTACAATAAAACAAAATTAATTCACAAGAAAGAGGAAGATATATTATTTCCCTTGGTGAACTCAAGGTATTTGGCCCAAAAGAATTACATTTTAAGGTACTTCTTTGATTTCCTTTAATCAACCAATCAAATATTAGCTTGATCAAAATTTAGCTCAAATACTACATTCTGCAGGACTTTCCCAATTCCCTCACTCCACACCTTGCTAGGGCCTCCCTTCAGCATTTAAACTATAAAGACTACATATATGATGTATAGAACTTAGCAGTGAGAATCCATTATATATATATATATATATATATATATATATTTAGTTTCCCTGACCTTTCTCTGAATGCTTAAGGTACTTAATATCTCCTGAAACTAGCTGTGTAACTCTCAGGTAAGTCACTTAGCTGTTGTCTGCCTCAGTTTCTTCACATGTAATAATAATATTACCCAAAATTGTTTTAAGGATTAAATGATATATATATATAAAGTACTGGGCACAGTGCCTAACATTTAGTAGGTACTTAATACTTGTTTCCTTCTCTATTCTCCTCCCTCCCACAACCATCCTGAGAGATAATAATCCCATTTTAGAGACTAGAAAGCAGAGGCTCCAAAAAGTGATGAGATTTTCCCAACACCACTAGCAAATTTCTGACACAAGATATGAATTCCAGGGCCCTGGCCCTTCACCTAACTTATTTTCAAAAACCTGGGAGCTTATATTATGAACACTCCCATCCACTGATGTAGATGGCAAGCCCTCTATGCCTTAATGCTTGGTGTGCCAGCTCCATGGCAATGAATCGCTTTGAACTAACTGGACTACTCATCAAATCACAGAGGCACAGGGAAGCTTGGCTCCTTACTCAATCTTCTTGGTGTCCCAAGCCTTGCCAGAGCTGCTACCCGTGCACTGCTCTGGCCACTATGCCGGGAACCTCCTGGCACTAACAGGGAGATGGAGAAACTGTTTAGAGGCTAGGGCAGGGACATGGAGAAATATGGGTTAGATTGGCCATACAGTTACTGCCAGGTCCCAACATCCTGACCCTGTGGAAAACACAAAGGAAAGAAAGCTGAAGCAGGAGAACGATTTGTAAAGGACATCAGAACTCTCATGAATGCCCGTTGGAGAAGCCTTGGGCCTCCTCCTCTCCCTCCCACCCCTCATTGCAGCCCAGTGTGGTCAGAAGCACTTATTAAGCACCAACCATATGCCAGGCACTCTGCTACCAGAAGAGACAACATACACCCAACCATGTACAAACTACAGGACGAAGCGGGGTGAATCAGAAGAGGGAAGGAAAAGCTTCTTGTAAAATGGGAGATTGAGTGAGTAGCCAGGAAGGGAGATGGAGACAGGGCAAGGGATCAGTCAGTGATGATGCTGGAGTTAGGAGGTATCAGGATCAGGCATATCATCTAAGACATGGCTAATGGGCTGCTTTATTTAACATGCACTAATTTGTTACAAGGGCAGGTGAGAAGTGAAGGAGATTCTTTAAACAAATAAATAAACACCAGTTAAACATGAAAAAATGCCCCAGCAGAAATATATTGGAACATGAACCAAATGTGACATGCACAAACACTGTCTGGGCCCAAAGATCTAACTGAAGAGTCTGAAGCAAGTTCTCTCTCTCTTAAAAAAAAAAAAATCAATAAACACCAAAAGACAACCAGTCAGTTTGGTAGCCAAGAAATGGCCCATCTGGACTTGCCCAATCAAGCATTCTGCTTATGTTTTTTTTGTTTGTTTGTTTTGTTTTTTTTGTATCAACAGTCTGAGCACAGTGATCGGCACATAAATACCTAGTAACTGCTTTTCATCCATTCATGTACTCAATACCAGAGACCATAAACAGAGCTAAAAAAAGAAGATTCCCAAAAGTCTTGCTTCAATCTTAAGCTTAAGTATCCTATGATGATGCACCTGGACTTTTGGGGTACTGTATAAGCCATTAAAGCTTAGAACTGCACTAAGATTGGGGATACACTGTGTAGTTAAGGAACAGAAAAAGTGAAAAGTGTCCAGATGAGAGGATTGTGGGAAGAAGCCCAGAAGAAAGACCCTACAACTGAGGATTAACTGGTGTGAAGTGTGAACACCTCCAGGCCAGCTCTGATGAAGCCCTGGGGCTGGTGTAGAGGGGGGCTTCAGCCCCAACCACAGGAGCTGTCATCTCCTGAATCATGTGGAGAGTTGGGAATCTGAGTCCATGAAGACTGAAGGAGCCTTTGCTGATAAGGGAGGCCAGGCCATCATGCTGCAGAGCAGGAACCTGCCCAGCCCTGGTCAATGGAAAAGCAGGGGGCAGGGAAGCTGCTGAGTGTGAACACTTACAAAAGGGGGGAGTTCCAGGGCAGGAGCTGAAGGATGGAACCAGAGGCACCCAGCCCCCACCTGGCCCTACCCTTTCTCATCACAGGAAAGGAGATGATTATACTAACAAACTCTTATTTAAAAAAAAAAAAAAAAAAAAGAAAAAAAAAAAGGTAGTAGGCAAAGGAGAAAGACTCCCAACCACAGAAAGTTACAATGAGAATAGGGAAGAACAGGGTTTATCTTCAGAGAATACAGAAGTAAAAAAAGCCACTACTCCAAAGAGTAGTTACCTGCCCAAAAAGAATTTACAGAAGAACTCAAAAAAGACTTTAAAAATCAAATGAGAGATTGAAGAGCAACTAAAAAGAAAAAAAAAAAAAAAAAAAAAAGAACCAAGAAAAAGATTATGAAATGTAAGTCCACCAACTAGAAAAGGAGATCCAGAGTCTTACAGAAGAAAACAACTTTTTGAAAATTAGATTTGGGCAAAGACAAACCAGTGAAATTATAAGACACCAAGAAATAGTAAATCAAAGAACAAAAAAAAGAAAAAGAATGAAAAAAATCTCATAAGAAAAACAATCGCTTCAAAGTCTGATTCTTTTTGTATAGCAAAACAATTGTTTGGTCATGTATACATATATTGTATTTAATTTATACTTTAATATATTGAACATGTATTGGTCAACCTGCCATCTTGGGGGGGAAAGGGGAGGAGGCGGGGAAGGAGGGGGAAAATGAGAACAAAAGGTTTGGCAGCTGTCAATGTTGTAAAATTACCCATGTATATATCTGGTAAATAAAAACTATTACTAAAAAAAAAAAAAAAAAAAAAAAAAAAAAAAAAAAAAAAAAAAAAAAAAAAACCAATAGCTCTAAAGAACAGATCAAGAAGAGAAAACATATTAATTGCATGCCTTGAAAGCTATGATCAAAAAGGGATCTTGATACAATCTACAAGAAATAAAGAAAATTGTCCTGAAGTGATAGAAGAGAAGAAAGTAGAAACAGAAAAAATTCACCTAATGCCATCTCAGAGAGATTCTACAAGGAAACCATATAGAAATATCTTGGCTAAATTTCAAAACCCCCAGATCAAAGAGAAAATCTTTGATCTTGTTCTTTGATTTATTATTTCTTGGCGTCTTCTATTTCACTGGTTTGTCTTTGCCCAAATCTAATTTTCAAAGAGTTGTTTTCTTCTGTAAGACTCTGGATCTCCTTTTCTAGTTGGTGGACTTAGTTTTCACAATCTTTTTCTTGGTTCTTTTTTTTTTTCTTTTTCTTTTTAGTTGCTCTTCAATCTCTCATTTGATTTTTAAAATCTTTTTTGAGTTCTTCTGTAAATTCTTTTTGGGCAGGTAACTACTCTTTGGAGTTGACATTAGTAATTGTAGTCCAAAAGAAAGAGTAGAGTAGAGTGTGATATTACTCTAAAAAGCAAAACTACGTAGGAAAAGTAAAAATAGTAATTATGCTATATGAATCAGTTTCAATGGCAAGAAACAGAGGAATTAGATGGAGAAGTAGGGCTGGTAGTTCTGAAAACCTACTCTTGTTGGAAATGGGTTAAAGAGGGAATACATAGACATACCAAGAAGATATATTTCTATAAATCTATGAAGAGATAAAGGGAGGAGGCAGTAGGATAAGATGGGATATAGAAGGGTAGGTAAATCAACAGGCATGGGCTAAGGGGTGTAGTTTAAAGGGAATGGGATAAAGGAGGAGGGAAAAAGCTGGGGCAGAAGGCAAGGGAGAGATCTATGGGGGAAAGGGGCAGCAAAAAGGTTAAACAGCACGACAAATTAACAAATAGAAGCAAATACATGACCCAATGCTAAATGAAATAAAAAGAACCAAGAGAACATTGTACCCAGTAACAACAAAATTATGTGATGATCAATTGTGATGGACTTGGCTCTTTTCAACAATGGAGTGATTCAAGGTAATTCCAATAGATTGGTGATGGAGAGAGCCATCTACATCCAGAGAGAGGACCATAGAAATTGAATGTGGTTCAAAGCATAGTATTTTGTTTTTGTTTCTTGTGCTTTTTCCCTTTTGATCTTTCTTGCACAGTGTGAGTTTCCCCTAATCTAGAACTTACTCTTCCCACACAAAACTAGCAACTTCCCCGCACTATGTAAAAACACAGTTAAATTTGCCTTCCAATATGGTAATATGTTTAGAAGAACTGTACATGTTTAACTTAGAGTGGATTGCTTGCTGTCTTGGGGAGAAGAGAAGGGGAGGAGAGGGAGAAAATTTGGAACCAGCTTTTGCTCATGAATGTTGAAAACTATCTTTGCATGTATTTGGAAAAACAAAGTAATATTAAAAGCAAAAAAACCAGGTAGAAGTAAAATAGAATAATGAGTAGGAATAGAAAATGAGATAAACACAAACAATAACAATGATCAGAAATAGAATTTATTAGGAAAAAAACTAGAGAGGAATCATTAATCTCAAAGTCAAACTTAGAAAAAATTCAATCAAAAAAGAAATCTACACTATGTCAAGCATCTTGTTTTAGATGTATATGTATGTAGGTGTGTATATTTATGCAAGTACATGTACACATGTGCGTGTGCATATGTGTATGTATATATATTATATATATATATATATATATATATATATAATATATATATATCTGTGTATCTAGATATATTTGTGTGTCTGTGGGAATGTATATTTCATGTGTATATGTGTGTGTGTGTATATATGTATATACATTAAACATATGTATACATATACACAAATATATCTGTGCTTAACTGCAACCTTTTATGGGGAGGTGAGGGGGATGAAAGGGAATAAAAATAATAAAGTAAAAAGTGCACAGCAAAGAACAAAAGAAAACCTACAAGGAAACAAAGAAAAGATGGCCCGGAGGAACACAATGTCTTCTATTATTATATATGCTTTCTTGAAATGGACACTTATGGTTAGATATTCCGAATCTATGATTTTCCTTATACTATCTTTTTCTATTTTGCTTTTTCTTATTTTGCATTTAAGTTTTTATTAGTGATTTTTTTAAAGATAACTTAAAGATAAGATTATCACAATTATAAGCTCTTCTATTACTATACATGCTTTCTCAAATTCTCCCTGATGTTCTGTTGGGCACGACAATATTTTGTTGGGTTTTTTCAATTTTCCTTTTTTTTTTCCATGCTTTTTTAAAATTTTGTAGTTAGTTTTAAATAAATTATTAAAAAGCTCAAGCTCCTGGCTGAGCTCTGTAGACTGCGAGTCTTTCTAAGCAACACCAGCAGCTCAGGACCCGTCAGCCCTCCTCTGGGTGCTGTGCACCAGGCTGCCCAGGCTGGGAATGCCCTGGGGCTCGTCTCCGTCTTTAGTCACCCTCAGGCTACGCTCCATCACCAGGCCAGGTCATTCCCAAGCCTCCCTCCTCCATATGTACATCCTGCCCCCATGATGGCACACAAGCCCCTCAGGGCAGTGACCACGCCCCCAACAGGTTTCCTTCAAAGACCAGCAAGGAGGGCCCAAGTCAGCCTCTGGCCCTGCCCAGCTCTGAAGTCTCCCTCCCTTCTCTTGACCCCCTCCTCCCCAGGGCCCCGCCAATCTCTTCCCCACCACAGCCCCTCAGGCCAGCCCAGCATCTCCTCTAGGGACCTCCTCTTCTGGTCCGTACCCACCTCCTACTTGTCTTCCTGCAGCTCCATCTGAGTCCCCTGATCACCTGGGACTCCTGCCCTCCATGGGGCACCCAGCACTGAACACGGGGCTCCCCATGCCATCTGACTAGGGCAGAGCCCCCCTCACTTCAGGGGGACTCCTCTCCCTTTGCCATTCAGTCACTTTTCAGTGTCAGACTCTTTTGACCCCATGCGGGGTTTTCTTTTTGTCCTTTCCTTTGTGGAAACTGAGGCACACGGGGGAAGGACTTGGCATGGGTCATCTAGCAGGAGCCACCTGAGGCTGGAGTGGGGGCAGGAAGCCCAGTCTTCCCAACCCCAGGCCCGCCTGCCCCGCTCTGCCACACGGTTTTCTCCCAGTCATGGGGCATTTCCCATCTCCCCTCCTTGCCCCTCTCCATTTCTCTCAAATTCAGCTCCTGGAGAATGGCCCCCCCTCTGCTCCCCGCCAACCATCTCCCTCGGGCTGCTCTGACTGCATCATCCCCGGGCGCCTTCTTCCACACCGCCTGTCCCTCGGACCTGAGGTGCTCTTCCTCCATTCCCCACACTCCTGGGCTCCCTCCCTTTTGGACATATTTCCCCTCGACCGGGCAGCTGCACAAGTGCTTGGCGAGTCCTGCCCTCACTCACCTGGACAGGAGCCGATCCCTTCCCTCTCCAGCATGCACGGCGCTTCCCCTCGCTCCAACCTGGAGATCACCTCTGGTTTGATCACCTGAAGTTCTGCTCACAGGGGAGAAAAGAAAAGATGCTGGGACAGAGGAGGCCGCCAGAGCCTTCGTCACACGTCCGGCCTCACAGGGACGCTGTTCCCACATGGGGACACGGCCCATCTAGCGCGGCGTGGGTCCACCAAGGACTTTGCCCGTCCTTCTCCCCAACAGGGAAGGCAGCTTTGCACTCCCACCCTCGGGACCCCGGCCTGTGAGGAAAGGCAGATGCCCCCTCCCGGGGCACAGCAGTCCTCACCCAGGGAGACCAGGTTCCTGTAGTTCTCCAGCATCACATCTCGGTACAAGTCCCTCTGGGCGGGGTCCAGTTGCCCCCACTCCCCCTGGGTGAAGTCCACGGAGACATCCTTGAAGGTCATTGGCTTCTGAAATAAGGACCACGGGTCTGCTCACCAGGGCCCGTCCCAGGGCCCACCCAGTGCCTCAGGGGACACCCACTCCCTTCCCACCTCTGCCTCTGAGGCCCTTAATCTTCCTCCAAGGTCCAACTCGGGTGAACGGACTTTGCCGACTGCCCCAATTACCAGGAGGTCATGGGGCCCTAGGAGCCCAGGCCTGCAGTTGGGAGGGGCTGAAAGACCCCACGTCCAAGCCCGTCTTTTCACAAACGAGGCCTGGGGGAGCCACGTGTCCGAGGTCACACATATGGCACCCTGGACAGCTCTGCACACTTTCTGTCACACTGCGACCTTGTGTTTGCTCCTCTCTGTATATACTGGGTGAGTACTTACCGCACGCCCAGCATGGGCTGGGGATACATGCAAAGCTACGGAGAGGTGGCGGGGTGTGGGAGGAGACCCCGCGTCCCGAAGCCGAGACGTGGCTGGCAAGAGAAAAGGGGGAGCACCCCGACTCACCCAGGCCGTGGCTGGAAGGAGCTCGGCCATCGCTCGGTCCTCCTCTTCCATGCTTGCTCCTCGTGAAGGCGTCTGGAGGCAAGAGGGGAGCAGTCAGGAGGGCACAGGGGCCGGGCCCATAGATGCCACGGTCACCCAGGTGCCACCTCCTGAGAGCGGCCAGCACACTGGGTTTGTGCACGCCCGGCTCCCTTCACTCTGAGCTCACACAGGAGGGGGGGGGGGGGACTCCAATCCCGCCTCAGACTCGCTCCCCTGTCTTCTGCCCGGCAGGTGCCCCCTCGTCCTAGAGCCCCGGGCAGAACTCCGACCTCCAGCCAGAGGGAGCCCAGAGCTCCCCAGGGGCCCCACACGGGCCCCTTTTCGGGCCCCTTCTGCGAGCTGTCTTCTCCCACAGACCCCAAACTCCAGGCAGGAAGAAGCGTGTCCTTACGTACGTCCCCGGGGCTCAGCCCAGCTCTGAGACTGCAGGAGGCGCTTCCTCCTTGTGGACTGAACGGAATCTTGCCCTCCCCCTGCCCTGTTAGGCAGGTCCCAAATGCAGGATTAATAACGGGCGGCTGAAGGCAGGAAGTGACGGCCAGCGCCCCCCGGACCACGAGAACCCTGTGAGGCGGCTGCTCTAACAACCCCAAGTGCCGGGCACACGAGGAGACAAGTCTTGGGCCTTGAGGTCAAGGCCACACGGCTAGCAAAGGTGGATTTGGGTCTTCCTGACTCTCAATTCCCGTTTAACAAAAGCAAACGGGTAAAAATTGCCTGCAGTCGCCGGGGGACAGCACCCCTTGAACGCCCAGGGTACAAGCACGAGGAAGCCGTCTCTGCCCACCCCGATGGCAAACAGCAAAGCTGCAAAGGGACTGGGGGGCAGTGGGGGGGGGGGGGGGAATGTTGCTTAAAAAAAAACATCGCTCCCTTTTACCTGCGCGTCGCCTTCATTTGCCAGTATGTCCCTCACCATACAACAAAGGATGGAAGGGGGAAAATGAACCAACGTCCAGAAAAAGTCCCTATTACACACTGGGTTCTACACCCAGGCTTCTGCAAAGAAGTGGGGGAGGGGAGGGACAGGCTGGGTGAAGAACCTGGGCTGGGGCTCCAGTCCCCGTTCCCTGTGGCCTCCACACTGCCCCCTACGCTCCAGCCTCGGACACCCGGAGAGAGGGCCTCCTCGCCCCTGCAGACAGCCGGGGCCAAGGCGGTCCCAAACCTGCCAGCTTGGGTCACGGCTCAGCTCCCGGCTCCTGCTCTGCATCCTACTGGGGCACCAGCTCATCTCTCACCCAAGACCCCTCCCCTCCGCCCCGCCTGCAGAAGGCCGGCCCAGCCTGCCAAGAGCTTCAATTGTTTAAAGTTTCCAAACAAAATCAAGCCAAGTGCGCGCTGCACGACCACAGGTGCCAAGTGCCATACACTGAAAGGACAGGAGGGATCAGGGCCCCCAGGATCTCCTGGGAATACGGCTAACAGCACAACTTGTGAGTCTGGATCAGGAACCGCCCTTTGGCCAAGCGTCCATTCCTCTGCTTCGGGGGATCGGGTGCTTCCCACGGGACTGCCACCTCACCCCCACTGACTGATGACAAAAAGGGACGCTGCCCCACCTCACACAGGACGGGGAGGGGGCCGAGGGGTCAGCGGCCCAGCCAAGAGCCTGAAAAGACCCCCTGGTGTGGGGGCAGACCAGTCACTGTTTGGTCAGAGATGACTGACAATCAGTGTCGGAGCGTCCTCGGCCTGGGCACTGCCGCTCTCCCGCCGCCCCAAACTTTCCCCTCCGCCCACCCTGGCCTCTCCAGGCAGAAGGCTCGGGGATGGTTCCGTCTCTGTCCGGCTCCTCTGCTGAAAGGTCTCCTCCCAGGATGGATTCCTGCTGAGCGAGGATGCCCTCCGCCCCTTCCATCCCCCAGAGCAGGGTCTTTTTACCTGGGGCCTTTGCTGTCAGGCTCAGCTCTGTCTCCACGAATCCTCGGCTGCTCCAGCCTGGGGTCCCTCGGCTCTCGTGAAGGCTGCTGGATGACAGACAGGGAGTGAGCAGAAGGGGCTCCGGACTCTCAGACCATTCTGTCCCCTCTCAGAACGAACCCTTTGGAGAGGACCAAAGACAGAACAAATGGAACAGGATCCTTTCCTTCAGTCGTCCCATAAACATTTAAAGCCTTCTGTGCTCTCTTGGAGAGAGACAAGCCCTGCCTCAAGGCCAGATAAATGTACAAGAGAGCACGTCTAATGTTAAGCAGGGATCAGTGGACTTGGAGACAGCCTTCTGATAAAAAGGAAAGGCCCTCGGAGAAGGCAAGGCCATCCTGTGCTCACTGGGAAGAGGAGGAGCCCCGGAGCTCAGGAGGTGGCACTCAGGGTGACCTATCCCGCAAATCTGAGCTTAACCACATCGGAAAAAAGATGGACATTCAGGAATCGGAGTTTGAATCATCTGAAGATGAAAACCAGAAATGAAGGGGATTATTTGCCTCTCGAACACCCCGAACAACAGAAGCGCAGGAGTGAACGAAGGTAGTAGGCGAGGACAGCGACGGCAACGTGACAGGGAGATTGGAGAGTCTTCTAAATGTACACAAGGAGATGAGGATGAAGGCAGGAATCTAACAGAACTAATGGGGGGGGGGGGGGTATGGCCAGAATCTGTCCACAGGTGCACCAAGGCTTTTACACAGCATGTGGTGAGGGGACGCACAGCCAGAGCTATCAAGGAGAGGAAGGGGACCTCAGAAAGAGAGAGGTGGGAAGGAAGGGGGAAAGACTGAAAACGGTAGAAAGGGAGGAGGAGGTCTTACTTTGGAAGCGAGATGGGATTCTATTGATGAATGCTCCTAAGGGTGAAGAGAGATGGGCAGGGAGGAAAGAAAAGGAACCTTTTTTGGATGAGGCCTGAGGGCCTGGTGCTTGGAAGGGGGGAGCAGGAGAACATGAACATATGGAGACTTCCAGGCCAATGGAGGGGAAAGAGTAAAGCTAAAGAAAGCAAGGGGTGCAATATGGAGAGGACTGAACATGGGGCAGTATCTCGTCTGGCACCTGGAAAAACTGGCATTGTTCTGGGAGTGAATCCGGGGGGCAAGCCAAGAGGCAGCGGCAGAAAGCACTAGAGGGGAGAGCCTGTGATGGACATGCTGTGAGCTTCAAATGCATTAAAAAGAGAAAAGCTAATTAGAGGGGGCGTGAATCAGAGAAGGAGGGTCTTGAGTAGAGAGAAAGCTTTTCAGAAACAGGCGCAGAAAATGAAATGAAAGCTAAGTAATAGGACGAGCTGATGGGAAAGAGATGGGGGGGGGGAGGAAACATTATATAAGCAGATTAAAGCAGATTTTAAAAAGGAACAAAACCCTGAAGTGAAAGGATATCAAATGAGAAGGAGGGATCAAGATAAGGGGAAGCGAGCCGGGGGGAGCAGGGCCACCTTAAAAAATAGAATGTTGCAACTACAGCAGCATAGAGGACCTGAAACTGAAAGGCTTCTCTTAAGGCCAGAATAAGGGAAGTGGTCCAGGGACAAAGTCTTCACATCAAATCTCCTAGATAAGGGCTTGGTGGTCAAGATATGAAAGCCATAGGACTAATCTCTGGTCTTCAATAGATAAACAGTCAGAGTATGAATAAACGCGTTCAGGAAAGAGTAACAGTCTTCGCTACCACATGAAAAGAACGCTCCAAGTCACAATCGATGAGAATCGAAACAATGCAAGGGTTTGGTGTGGTCTCCTGACCAAAACTGGCAACAGCCCAGGTTGGAGAGGTCCGCGGCTACATTGTGGAGGAGTCAGAAATGGGATAGCTGTTCTGGAAAGCCATTGGGAACGGCGCAAATAAGGAGTCTGAAATGTCCCCCTCGTTGGAGCCAAAAACTCCTTTACTGAGCTTTAAACCGGGGTTCTCAGGCTGTGGCCCCCGGGGTATGGCAAATGGGCTGAGGGACAGGGACCTGGCCCTACTTAAAAGTTTGAGGACCACAGCCTTAAACTCTGAAAAAGTCACTAAGAAAAAAGTCTCCACAAACTCCAGAGTATTTATGAGTGCTTTTTGTCACAGCTAAGAACAGGAAACAACGCTCATCCAACGGGGAATGGCTGTAACGGACTGTGACCGCTCCAAAAAGTAGTCCGCATGACGGACACAGAGAGGAACTCTCGCGGGCTGTCCGCAGAGCCAAGAACAAGGTACACAACGACCACAGCAAGAAAGGGCAGATTAAAAACCAAAAGCACCAAAGCCCAATACCATGCATAATGCTCATTATAGACTGAGTGGATCCCAAAGGAAGCGATGAAGAGACACCTCAAACGGGTTCTTCCTGGAGGTGGGAAGGGCAAGGAATTATCCACTGCACATTTTGGGGCTTTTCCTATTGCTCAGCCCTCCAAGAAATACCACAGGGGTGACTCACTGAAGGGGGATGGGATACTCCGGAGAGAAGAAACAAACTATCCATAAAGTTTATTTACAGTTTAAAAAACAATGAGCAGGAGGACGCCAGCCGCTTCCACAGGATTATCTCCGTTCTAATGAAACTGTCCCGGAAACTAAAAAGGTAGCGAGAAAAGAAGAACACACACTCGGGGCGGCGCCATTTACCGCTATGCTTGCTCCCGAACAGCAGGGTTTGGAAAGTCCTCACACCTGCAAGGACTCAGCTACTGGATCCCTTTTACCAAAGAAGGCACCCACAGTGTGCAGTGACTCGGGCCTTTGCGCCTCCGGTCCACGGCCGCTCCCTCGGCCCGGATCGGCTATTTCCGAGGCCTGAGCCCTCTCCTCACCATCTGGGCAGCTCCGAGGAGGAGAAAAGGGTCAGCGGCAGAACAGGGAGCCCCACATTCCGCGCCCGTTGTTCCCCACCTCAAGGGCCTCGTCCATCCTCCTCTGCCAAATCCCGCGGTGTCGCTGCCAGCCCTGCCGCCCCAGGGTGGCCGCCGCCAGGTGTCCTCACGCCGCCCGGGCAGGATTTGTCACCTCCCCCACTTAAAACTCAGATGTGGGGAAGGCCCAGAGAGGAGCCGCCGGACAGGGACAGGGCGGGTTCCGCAGTGGAAGCAGAGGAGGCGGACTCCGCCCCTCCTGAGGGGGCCGGACACCGATACGTAAAAGTCCTAGAGAGCGGACTATTATTTTCCCTAATACTTTAAGATTGGGGGGAGGGGGGAGGAAGGAAACTTTCTCCCCACTCTGTAAAACAGGAAACAGACCCGGTCAGGAGGTTCAAAGGCAGTGACCCTCATCCCTGAGCCCCCGCGGCCTGTCCTGCTCGGGGTCCCTGACTCCTTCCACACACCCTAAAGAAACAGCAAACTCCCAGGATGCCATCTGCCAAGCAGGCCCGCCCAGCTGGGCAGAGGCCGTCTCCCCTCCCCACGCTGACCCTCCCGGACACAGCCTCGGCCAGGGTGGCGGCCAAGCTGGGGAAGCTCCTTCTAGTGCAGTCTGCCAAGTGCTCGGCCGTTCTCCGAGTCCAGCGCAGCTACTGATCCAAATGGGACCAGACTGCGATCCCCTTTGGGGCTGGGTTCCGGGCCCGTCGGCCGGGTGAGCCCCTCCCCCTCCGACACAGCCCACAGCCCCCTCCCCCCTAGCGGGATAAGGTCACAGGGAGAAGCGGAGGGACCTCAGACTGCAGCCTCGGTTTCCACAAAGTGGGGAAATACTCCGGGAGTTACAGTGAGTATAAAAGTGCTCTGCAAACCTATAAACCCTGGCAGAAAATGCCAGGCTTCCCGGCAAGGTGACGGGGCTGTGCAGAGCTCACCCCACACACGTACTGACACGCGCACACAAGCAAGCCCTGCCGTAAGCACGCGCGCGCGCACACCGCCGCGGTCATGCGCACACAGCGCGTGCACACATACACACCTCACACTACACACGCAGTGTGCACTCACACAGCGCGCGCGCACAAGCTCCAATCCCCTCCCGCCTCTTCTCAGCCTCAATTCTTCCACCTGTAAAATGGGTCTTGAAGGCGCCTCCACCCTGGGAGGGGGAGGAGGAAGAGATGGAAAGGGAGCACCAGAAAACCGCGCAGGGTTACCGGCTCTCAGGCGGGGCTGTCACTTCGCCCCCAGAGCGGAAGTGAGACCCCAGGCAGCTAGAAAGGGACTGGAGAGGGGAAGAAAAGACCCCCGAGGGAGGGGAGAAAGGGGAAAGGGAACCCACCCCAGTATTAGAGCCCCCGCGCTCGCCCACCCTCGGCCCACAGAGAAGCCCCAGCCCCTCCCCCTCCTTCCTACCCTCGGGGTCCCCAGGCCTCGACCGGCCCGTAGGGAGCGCGAGCGGCCAGGGAGAAGAAAGGGGGAAAGGCCCGGGAGGGGGAGCGAGATGGACAGTCCGGCAGAGCCCCTCCCCCACGTGCGCAGACCCGACCCTCCCCCAGGCCCAGACGCGGCCCCGCGGGGGTGTTGGGGGGGGGGGTGTCAAAGCAGGGGCCCGGCTTTTCCGGGGCGGGATTTCGAGGAAGGAGAGGGGGAGGGACTCTATCCACGAACCGCGGTCCCGCAGGGCGCCCTTCCCCCAGGGCCCCTCCTTCCGGCGTCTGCGTGCGGAGCGAGAGGAAGCGCCCCGGCCAGCACACTCGCGCACGCGTGCGTGCGCACACGCCCGCGCACACCCTCGGTTCGGTAGAGCGAGCGGGCCTCCCGCAGCGGCCCGCGCCCGCGGGGACACACTCACCCGCGGTGCCTCTGGCACGCCCGCGCGCGGCACACGCGTGCGCGCACACACGCCCGTCCCTCCCGCCCCAACTTACACACTCACGCAGACACCGCCGCGCACAGCCCGTCGCACTCACGTACCCTGACACGCGCACGCACCGCGCACGCTCACACTCGCCCTCTCCCGCCCTCTCCAGACCGCAGTACTCCGGAAAGCTCAGAGCAGCCTGCCCAACCTTAAACTCCCAGGGATAGGGCCCAACCCACCGACAGTGCGCCTGTGCGGAACCGCCTCGCGAACTACAAGTCCCAGAACGCCCCACGAGCACCCAGCGTAGGGACGAGGGGAGGAACCTGAAAGAAGGAAATGAGAGGGCTCCCAGGGAGTGACGGAAGGGAGCGGGGCAGGAAGGCGGGCTCTGGCGGGGGGCAGGGCTTGAAGGCGGGCCCTCTCCCGGAGGGGTGGGATCAGAACCAGGCGCTTCTCTCCTGAGCTGGAAGAGCTTAGTACGGTTCTACTGCTCTTGCTGTCGATCAGCCTTGTTTCCAGGCCCCTTGGACCCCGGGCCTTCCGCGCTCTCCCGGGGTCCGAGTTTGTGCTCCCGGTGGCCGAGGTTTTCCCATCCAGCTTCCCCACGTCCGCGTCTTCTTCGCCTCTGCCGGAGTGTTCAAGCATCCGCTTCCGAGTGTGACCTTCCAGGGAACAGCGGAATTCACTTAAGTACGGGCTGATTTGCCGTCGTGGAGCCTCGGGAAGTCCTCGGCAGCGGCCCCCGCGGCCGCGGAAGAAACGGGGCTACTCGGCGGCCTGGCTGGCCAGGGGATCCTCCGCCGCCTAGCCTTCTGTCCGGTTCCCTTTGTCTCCCTTCCGCCGGGCAGGCAGCTTTCGTCCGCAGTGATCGCTGAGCCCAATGTGACATCTCGCATTTCCTTTATTTTTCTCAGAGTATTTCAATTGTCCAAATAAATGGTTTTCAACACTCGTGTTTGTAAGAACATTTGCTGTAATTTTTCTTCCCTCCTCCTTTGCCTCTCCCCTCTCTGAGACTGGGAGAAATCCGACATGGGCTCACCATGTGCAATCCTTTTAAACATTTCCACATTTGCCATATTGCAGAAGAAAAACCGGACCAAAGGGGGAGAAACAAGAAAAAGAGAAAGAGGTGAAAATACTGGGCTTCCGTCCGCATTCAGTCTCCGGACTTCTCTCTCCGAAGGCGATCGGCGTTTTCTGTCCCGAATCTATTGGAACTGTCTGGGATCACTACGTTATAAGAGCCAAGCCTAGCACAGTTGGTTACCCGTGATCTGGTTGCCGTGTACAAGGATCTCCGGTCCTGCTCTCGTCCCTCAGCATCAGTTCCCGTCAGTCTCCCCAGGCCGGAAACCATCCCGCTGGGCATTTCTTACATTCCCGTACCACAATTTATTCAGCCCTTTCCAGACCTATGGACATCCAGCGAATTCCCAGTCCCTTTCCACTACAAGCAGGGCTGCTTCCATTCCTTCTCTCTTGGCGGAATCATTGGGTTATCATTAACGTTACATTTTCTTTCACCTCCAGCAAGAGGCCAGGGGAACAACATCGGTCCTAATATAAGAATTACTTATTAAATGTAAGAGAAAAAATAGTCATTTCTCACAAGTCTAAGTTTATTTTTTATGGGGCTTTATAGTACTTTATAGTAAAATGTGAGTTAAGTATTTGGTCACAGGCTCAGTGTTATCTGTGACCTTCACGTGTCATCTGTGGCTTCTGCAAAACTCCCCCAAATTCCCATTTAATGTTTTTAATGCTGACCCACGATATAGCAAAAGCACAACAGGGAAAGTCATGAAACGGAGGGGCGGCTGTACCTTCCTTTTCCCTTCCTGTACCTGACTTCCTTTGGCACAGGGCCCTTAGGGAAAAGTCATGGCAGTAGGGAAAATGTCTATATCAGGCAGTCCAATTGCCCTCAGAGAGACTCTGGGCAAAAAACGGTAGCAGGCCCGGGGGAGAGGAAGCATAGGAGAAAAAGACACCACCAGAGATCACGTTTAGCATCTGATGATGTGAAACTGTAAAGGGCTAGAACGGAGCGATGCACTTGGATAACGGAGCACGTGAGACTTGACTGCCAATTGGACGGTTCCCTATTAACTTGTTTGAAGGTTGACCCTCCCCAGCTGTTCTGTGCTGACTTGATTGGTGGGACCAAGGGGGGAAGTGACTTGTGTGGGAGGAGTAGGAGGAAGAGGAGGAGAAACTTGGCTCTTGGAACTCACGCTCTCTGGAACTCGTGACCTGGCATTGGAGGGTGACCGTAAAAG
This sequence comes from Sminthopsis crassicaudata, assembly GCF_048593235.1. Classification (NCBI taxonomy): domain Eukaryota; kingdom Metazoa; phylum Chordata; class Mammalia; order Dasyuromorphia; family Dasyuridae; genus Sminthopsis; species Sminthopsis crassicaudata. The sequence goes on from NC_133619.1 coordinate 653,102,623, forward strand.
ATCAAAAATAAAGACGTTTAGTGATCCTGACTCGGGCTGATTTCTGGGAAGACAGAGTTCCAGCATGAAACAACTAATTAGCATTCCTGAAAAACTTTTATGTCCCGATGACACTTGAATAATAGTCTCCTAAATGTTTTTGCTAGCAGCACTGATAAGGAAACCAGCACCTATTATGCACCAAGAATTGTGCTAAATGCTTTACCTCATTCTCACCACTCTGGGAGGCAGGTGTTATTATTTCTATTTTGCACTTGAGGAAACTGAGGCAGACAGCAATTAAGTGACTTGCTCAGGACCACACAGCTAATTTAATTGTCTGAGGCTAATTTAGTTAACAGGTCTTCTTATTTCAGCACTTAGCTGCTGATGCTCCTGAATTCAAATCATTCTCATTTTTTTTTCACTACAAATTTTGTTTTTACTTAAAATTTCCTCCTTATGGGACGTGGGAATAAAGGATACTTCAAATCTGGCTTATGTTTGTACTTTGGATTTTTTCACTTTTTTTTTTTTTTTTTTTGGAGGGGGGGGGAGTCCTAGACCACAGCCAAAAAGACAATCAGCCAATGGATATAAGAATTGGGAAACTTACTTCCTCTGCTTTCCCAGCAATGAATATGGTACTCACATCCATGGTTATTATGAAGGGGCCAGGTTGTGATTCCCAATAGCAGGTTTCTCTAGCCTCTATTCTGGATAATAGAGAATTTTTTTCTTTTAAAAATTAGTTCAATAAAACTAACACCTCAAGGAGTCTGACACCACATTCAATATTTTATCCTAAATCCATCTCAGCAAAGAAAGAGGGAAAGTGTTTGGTTTTTTTTTCATCTCTTCTTCAAAAAATTATAATATTACGGTTCAGACATGTCCAACACTTCATTACCCCCTTGGGGGTTTTCTTGGCAAAGATACTGGAGTGGTTTGCTATTTCATTTTATAGCGAGGAAATTGAGGCAAGCAAGGTTAGCAACTTGCCCAGGATCATATAACAAGTAAGTGTCTGAGATCAGACTTGAACTCCAGAAGATGCGTTTTCCCGACTCCAGACCCAGAATTCTATCCATTGAGCTATGTAGCTTCCAATGATTTAGATTGTATCTTTAGGTGAAATACACATACACCCACACTTTCTCATCTGATCTTCACAACCACCTTGGGAAGTAGATACTATCATCACCTCCTCATTTTACAAACAAGGAAGCAGACAGAGGTGAAGTCACACAATTACTGTCTGTGGCCAAACTCAGGTCTTCCTGATTCCAAATCTCATCCTCTAGCTCCACTAGGCCATCTAGTAAACGGACAGTTTTATGCAGTTATATGGCTGTAGTCTTGTATATCATTTTCTTTGTTCTGATAATATCACTCTGCATCAGTTAATGTCTCCTCAGCTATTCCTTAATCTTACTTAGTTCCTTAATTATGAAGTTCATTATTTTTTTTACTATACCATGTGTTAAAGCTAGAAATATCTTTTAATTACTGCAATTTTCATATGTAACAATACAAGAATTATGTAGCATGAATCAAGGAGTCCTGAGAAATAATAGTTATACATTTAACATGTATGGGACTGCCTGCCATCTAGGGGAGGGAGTGGAAGGAAGGAGGGGAAAATTTGGAACAGAAGTGAGTACAAGGGATAATGTTGTAAAAAATTACCCATGCATATGTACTGTCAAAAAATATATAATTATGAAATGAATTTAAAAAATGAAAAAAAAAAGAATAATGACCTAAGGCACTATAGAAAGCTCAATCATCAAAGAAAAATTTAATTCTCTTCAGTTATTTTCTATAAATAAATGCAGGAAAATATAAAGAAAAACCAGTAATAGAAAAAATCTGATGGGAAATTGAGTTTTGTGCTAGATATATTTCCTGTCTCAGGCACAAAGTCAACAGTGGCACTGAATCCCAGCAGCCTACTCCCCCCAGTTATTCAGTTTTCTTCCTGATCAAGGGCTTTCCTACATGGGCTTATCTTTACCTAAAGGGCTTCTCTAGCTTTAAATTTGCGGTTAATTACAATACACTTTTTCTTTACAAAATACAAAAGGGGCTCATTTCGTATCACAACCTTCAAGTCTCAGCTTAGGCTGGAAGGAAAGGCTGTCTTTCTTAAAGGGCTAAGGAAAGAAAGCTCTTGGATGATGATCCCCTATCATCATTAATAATACAAAGAAGGATGTTCTGCTACAGCCTGATTATTTTTATTAATTTGTTTGTTTTGCTGAGGCAGTTGGGGTTAAGTGATTTGCCCAGGGTCACACAGCTAAGAAGTGTTAAGTGTCTGAGGCTAGATTTGAACTCAGATCCTCCTGACTTCAGGACTGGTGCTCTACCCATTGAACCACCTAGCTGCCTCTCCACTAATACATTTTAACCACTCCTATGAGCCCATTGTCCCACCCAGACTATACTTTGGTCATATGCATTGGTCATTACTGAGTAAATATCCCTTTGTAAAAGTTAATTAACAATAGTCAACTGACCTAGGGGGAAAGATGATGGATGGGAAGTCATGAACTACAAAGAAAATCCATCCAATTCCTAAGGGATACCCTATGCGCACCTTCTAATACAAGTGCAGTTGAGCAGTAGTCTCAGAGTCTGCACCATACAGATACTGTGATTCCTTCTTTCTTTGTCATTTGTACCTTCTAAGCACAGATCACTAATGGTTTCTTCCCACACTAACACAGGACTGTGTGGAAAGGTGAAGAATTTACAGATTAAGCACATGTTGATCAGAGACTGTTAACTAAAGTAGATCAAGCCTATAGGCCCCAATCAGGTGATTTTAGATAAGGCCTGGACTGCGTTCCATTGTCCAAAGAAGGAATTTCGGGCAGAAGCTGTATATCACCTTGTCTACTACATTCCACTGACCAAATTGGGGAATAAAGGTTTATGTGACCAATCACAACATAGAGATGGTGGGATTTTGGAGGGTCTTTGTCTGAAATGTATAAAAACTGTGAACATTTTCAAGAGAGAGGCTCTCTCCTGCTGTGAAATTAGGCTCACAGACCAGGATGGGGTCTGCTTCTCGAGATTCTAATAATTCTGCTTTCTATGAGTGATCTCTGAGTAGTCAATTTGGGTAGGGCTTCTAGTCCCAAACAGGACTCTCTGGTCCCAGCGAACCAGTTCCAAAACTGTCTCAGTCTATTATTGTCTCATGAATATGTCACCATCCTCTCCAGATGAATGTGACATGTTTTATTGCTAAGATATGAGCAAACTAGATTCACAGCATTCCTCTCATCTACTAGCTTGATAACCCTATGAGAAAAAGGAAATTAGGTTATTTTGGCATAATTTGTTCTTGATAAAAAGCTAATCTTGCTGTGTCATTACATTTCCCTTTCTAGATATTCCCCAACCTCATTCAAGATTGTAGATACCTTTCATTTCAACTGGATGACTTGAATTTCGTCAAAAGCAGCTTATCTTGAGCATCAACTGCCTGATGGTCATTTCTATTCTAGCATTTCCAAGGTAAAGGTTACGTTTCTTTACAGAGTAAATAGATGCCAATAAGACTTTGGTAGCTCTTCCTTCTTTGTTATTTCTGTCCTAGCCACCCAAAGCAAGGGTCTTATCTTCTTCGATCCTTCTTTTCCTCTCCATATAATTTTAAAAGTACCTTTTGTTATCTTTAGCATTCTCTGCTAGCCTCAGCCTCTTCTAGCATTAGCTTTCCTGATATTATTTTTATAGAATTTATCATGCTTTTATATTCATCTTCTGTTACTTGGTTTGTTTCCAATCTTTGCACATTTCTTTTATAAATCTGTTGGTTATTTCCTGTCCATTCATGTTAGCTTGAAATCATGCCCCTATAGTTCCATTGCTGGAACTTTCCTCAGTTCCAGGGACCCTGTTGCCCTGGAATATCCACTCATCTCGGCAACTATGGCAACTTAGAATATCTCTTTGTGAGATAAAAGAAAAAGGAAAAAGACCTATATGTACAAAATTACTTATAGCAGTTTTTTCTTTTTAGTTTTTATTTTCAAGATACATGTATAATTTTCAACATACACCTTTGCAAAATGTTGTGGTTCCAATTGTTTTCTTCCTCCCTTCCCCTTCCCCTTTACATTAGATAGATAGCAAGTAATCCAATATATGTTAAACAATTCTTCTATATATATATTTCCACAATTGCTGTGCTAGCAGCTCTTTTTATGTTGGCAAAGTGAGTGGATGCCCACCAACTGGGAATGGCTGAACAAGTTATATAGGATTGTAATGAAGTGCTATTGTGAAATGATGAGCAGGATGCTTGCAGAAAAACCTGGGAAGATTTACATGAACTGATGCAAAGTGATACGAGCACAACCAAAACACCATACACAGTAAAAGCAAGATTGTACAATAATCAACTGTGAATGACTTAACTATTCTCAGGACTGCAAGGATCCAAGACAATTCTGAAGGATTTAAAATAAATGCTATCAACCCCCAGAAAAAGAATGCATACTTTCTTTTTACTCTTATTATTCTTGGGAGTTTTGAGTCTTTTTTTTGTAACATAGCTAATATGGAAATGTTTTGCATGACTACACATGTGTAATCTATATCAAATTGCTTACTTTCTAAAGGAAAGAAGAGCGGGAGAGAATTTGGGACTCATTTTAAAAATGAATGTTAAAATAGTTAATGTAATTGAGAAAAAAAATTTTTAAAGAAATTATTTCCTCATTCCCAAAGGAATATCTCTTTTTAAGATTCACCTCATTCTTCCATTGTTGAGTTCCCAAGTTGCATGTGAAGCCTCCATTTTATGGAGGACTCCAGGGCAGGATTCTTTCCCCCTTCCAGTACATTGGTATTATTTGGCTTTTCCATCTGCCATGAATAAATAACATCATGCACTCATCTTTATGTTTTCTTTCCCAATTATTATTTCCTTGAAAGGAAGGACTGTCTTGATTGCCTATTGGTATTGTTCAGGATTTAGGATAACACTTAGGTACACATTTAATGCTTTCCCATTTCATTCCATTTCAGATAGAAATGTTGTGGATGTTGAGGGGAAGTGACCACCATGCTGCCTCACTACATTAAATATAAAAATCCCAAAAGTAAGTTAATAATTCAATACACAGTAATACTAGAGTTTGGATATGAGTTGGCAGATTCTTAACCTCAATTATGGCAGTGAAGCTATGAAATAATTAAGTTCTGAAGAATCTCCTTAGGAGATTGGTTTGTTATTCAGAATGCTAACCATATTATATATGGTTCAATCTAGAATTGAGCTCTCCCCTAAACAGATTTTTTAATGAAAATGGAAAAAAAAAGTATATATATATATATATATATATATATATATATATATATATATAAAAGGGGAAAGAGAGAGAGAGAGAGAGAGAAGAGAAAGAAAGGAGAGGGAGGGAGAGAGGGGAAGAGAGAGAGAAAGAGAGAGAGAGAAAGAGAGAGAGAGAGAGAGAAGAGAAAGAAAGGAGAGGGAGGGAGAGAGGGGAAGAGAGAGAGAAAGAGAGAGAGAGAAGAGAGAGAGAGAGAGAGAGAGAGAGAGAGAGAGAGAGAGAGAGAGAGAGAGAGAGAGAGAGAGAGAGAGAGAGAGAGAGAGAGTTTTCTTAGAGCTTTCCCCTCCCCCTGAAAAAACTACAAACAAAATTACATTTTTAAAGTGCTTTATTTAGGGTTTACAAAGTGTTTTTCCTCACAACAATCCTGTTAAGTAAATAGCTAGTGCAAATATTTATATCCTCATTTTATGCAAGAGGAAGCTAGGGTTATCTTATCTGAGGCAAAGTGACTTGGCTTGCTAGTTGTCACATAGCTGGTATCAGCACCCAGATTCAAATCTAGGTTTACTGACTCCAAGTTCAGCACTCTTTATATGAGAACAGATGTTCTTAATTCCCCAATGTAGCCACTCCAAATTAAATTAAATTAAAATGTAATTGGGAAATGTTTAACAAAATAAATAAAAACACAATATAGGTAATGTCAATTTATAGTTCTCTAAGTCAATATACGGTCAACAGGGACCCATTTCTATTTGAGTTTGATACCACATTCCTAAACCATAAATTTTAACTTGTTATCCCAAACCCTACAGAACTTTTTTCATTAAGAAGTATGGGGTGGAGTGTGAAAGACATCCAAAGGGATTAAAGTATACCCTATTACTGCACCACAACTTTATATATGATATGCACAGTCAAAAGGTGAGTTCAGAGGGAGCAATCAAAAGATAGACTGTGCTAATATATAATATAATCTATATTAATGACTACCTCCCTAGGGAAGGGCTCAGTGCTTTATTAGAGTACAAATCAAGGAAGAGTCCATGCTATGGAAAGCCATTGGCCCAAATACATGCTTTTGGACATGAAGAACTGTCTAGCTTACGTAATATTCTTTCTCAACTATAGTTTTGCTATCTGGTTAATATCAGTGATGCCATCTGCAAAGAGAGTTTTGTCTGGCTTCTTTATTAAGTACTTTAACAAAAATTTTCCTACACATTATTCCTATAGGTAATACTTCTAAAATTGTGTCAGTGAAAGAGAACCTGTTCTGTACTTGTTATCAGTAGGAATGATTCTTTTACTCTATTGCATATAAAATTTCATGTTTCAAGTAGATTTTAAATTAAGATTAAGGAAAACTTCCATTCCAGTACTGGTTTATTTGATTTTTTTTTAATCCTGAATGAATGCTAGCAGTATTCTGTCTACTGACACTGTGCCACTTTCAGTGCAGAAAGGAAACCCATCATCTATAATCAGCCACCTAGGGGCTTGGTCTGAGGCAGAGACATCTTCAAACCTTTGGTAGAACCTGCCATTTTGCTGGCCCTTATTTATGTCATAACAAGGAAGAAAAGTAGAACTTGCTAGATTCTTGGCCAAAGACCAACTAGTGAGCATATTGTTGGAAGAGCTAAATCATTCAGCTTTGAAATTGTTTACTATAATTGGAACCAGAAAAAGGAAACTAGAGCTGAATGGAAGGAAGGCTCATAGGTATTCCTTGGAGAGATGAATAAAAGTGATAGCAGAGTGGGTTTGTTGTATATAGAAGCAATTTTAAAACCCCACATTATTTCAATTGAGTTGGCCACTTTATATTGTTATGATAAGATATTGGGGGGAAAAAAAGACCATCATGAAATAACTATAGTTTACATACACCAAAGTCTATAAGCTAAGGACAAAAGGATAGAGCAATTCTACAAAGAATTTGATAAGACCATCCAAATCAAACTTGATTATACTCTCTGATATTTGGTGACTTCAATGAAAAGGTGAGAAATCGTGAAAATGGGGATAAATATATAGAAAAGTAGTTCTAGAAGAAAGGATAAGAGATGTCAAAGATTTGTAGATTATATGGAAACCTTTCATCTCTACATCATGAAGATAAAAAATAATGACTGGAAGAACTAGGCATGGCAAATGCCATAAAGAATGAAAAAAATTATATCTTCAAAGACAGGAAAAGATTTATTATTAACATGGAAATTATTCGTGAGTCAGCTGTGTATAGAAGTCCATTGATTTTTCAGGGCTAAGGTTAGAATTATAAAAAAGTGAAATGAAAAATAGTGAGAAAAATAATGAGTAAGGATAATAATAGTTAACATTTATATAGCGCCTACTATGTGCCAAGCACTGTGCTAAGCACTTTACAATTAATATGTCATGTGAACCTCACAATCACCCTGGGAGGTAAGTACTAATCCCCATTTTATAGATGAGGAAACTGAGACAGAGAGGTTATGTGGCTTGCCCAAAAGATAAAAAGCAAAAAGGAAAAGGATTTACATGTACAAAAATTATTTACAGAAGTTCTTGTGGGGACAAAGAATTGTAAATTAAAGAGATACTCATCAATTGGGGAATGGCTGAATAAACTGTGGCATGTGATTATAATGGAATATTATTGTGCTATAATTAATGATGAGAAGGATGCTCTCAGAAAAACTTGGATGTCTTCCATGAGCTGATACAAAGCGAAATGCACTGCGTATGGAGTAACAGCAACACTGTAAGACGATCAACTGTGAAAGACATAACTATTCTCAGCAATACAACAATCTAAGAAAACTCTCAAGGATTATAATGAAAAAATGGTATCCAGACCCAGAGAAATTACTGATGTTGTCTGAATGAAGACTGAAGCATTAAAAAAAAAAGAAAATATAGAAAATATAGAAATATAGAAATATAGAAATGAGAAAAAGACAATAGAAATGACATTATTAGAATGACCAATTAGAATTTCATTCAGAAGTTGAACCAATATAAATTAATTGTAATGGGACAACCAGAAGAGCCCCGAAATGCTGTAGTCAGCAAACAACTAAATTGCTTGCCAAATGGAGTTGTTGTTTGTCCTTCATTCTTGAAGAGGCCCGTGAGTGACATCAGGGAGGGGATGCCATGACAAACAAGTTGCATTTAATTGAGGGAGGGCTGTGCAAGGTCACCTGCCTCACTTTTCTCTCTAGAGCCATCTGGGTCCAGTGGTCAGAGACAGATCAAGGTGACTGAAGATGGCTGTGTGTTAAATGGTAGAATTTTAGCCTTTTAAAGCTAAGGTCTTCAACAAATCTTAATTTGACTGTGGCTGTACCCATTCAGTGATTAAGGTTAGGTAACCATTGAGGCAAAGATTCTCTCCTTTTTCACCTGGTCCAAAGGAAAGTAAATAAATAAATAAAAGAATCTGAGAGGGAAAGGCCCTCAGAAATAATTGCTATTTACCTCAGTTCTAAAGTTCTTCAGAGATACTTTGAAAGTGCCTAGTATCGTTTTTTTTCTGACCTCCTTGTAAGTACTTGTCCTGTGTAAGTTCTCCATAAAATAATCTTTTTGGTAACCGTACATACAATGTAGCCAGCCTAATGGACTTAGCTCTCTGTAGTAGAATGCTGAGAAGTTTTAGCTTGAGAAAGGATCTCCATGTCTGATATTTTATCCTACACAAGATCTTCAGATCTTCCTAAGACAATCCAAATGGAAGCGATTGAGTTTCCTGGCAGGGAACTGGTGAACTGTCTAGATTTCACAGGTGTACATGAAGTCAGCACAAGGGCCCTGGAGACCTTCAGTTTGGTAGTCAAGCTAATACTTCTCCTCTCCTGTACTTCGTTTGGAACCTCCCAAACACTTGAACATATCGATATGTGGGTCAACCTCATTATCAATGTGGACATCCATTTAGAATTGATTATATGATACGGGAGACAGATACAGGATGGCCCAGCACAGAGCGCCCTCATCAGAGAAGGTCCTGTGCTCATTGAGCTATGAGTTATGTGGACTATGTGGCAGAGCATTCTGAGCTCACACTGGTCTGATCAGCCACAGGCAGACACACTGTAACTCAACTGTAAAAGAGTGACGTCATTTTTGGTCCTCTTCGAGAACCAGCTAATTATATTCAATCTGAGTCTATCAGGACTCAAATGACCAAACGGGGTTGACCCAGGACCTATATAAGAATCCGATTGGTTTTGGTAGTTATTTATATTTCTTTGGACGAGGTGCCAAATGGAGAGATGGCTGCTAAAGACTGAGTGAGAAACATTGAGAACATAAATTTGTCTGTAAAATCTTACAAAGAATGACAATTATGAGTGGTATTGGGCTTATAAAGCAGAGAAAAAATGGAGGGTAAAACCAGTTTAAAGAAAGATTGGTAGGAAATCCAACTAAACAGACATCCCAAGTGCAATTAAGAAAAATGGAAAAGATCTGCAAAAATATCATTTCAATAAAGTGTTTTCACCATCATGAACAGCAGGTCACCACACTCAGAGCCTGACATCACAGTGCCTAAGGTGCTTATAGAGGAGGTAGAAATTGCAATAAAGAGAATAAATATGAAAAAGCAATAAGATTTGAGCTAATTTATTTAAAGGGGGTGTATGCTGGAGGCAATACAACTGTGAAGGCATTGAAGGACTGATGTATCATGCTGCTGAAATCAGGAGAATATTCCAAAAGCATAGGAAAAAATCTCAAACTTTGTTAATACAAAGATGATTAAAACATCATTAATCATTGATGACTATGCCTGCTCTTGTCTCAATAGAAAATCTTTGACTCATTCTAGATGAAGGCATTATTAGAAAATAAGCATTTGAAGGTAATTTTCCATGATGGACTTTAGCTTTATTATTTTACAATTAATGGAACATCATTGTCTTTGAAGGACTAAATACAAGTTTCACACAGAGGTCAACAGAGAGTGCAGGATCAACAGTAGCAGGCCACAGCATTTAACCAAGGAAACCGCCAAAGAGGATGTCCTCAAGGACCAGCATTACAGGAAAAGGAGAAGATGGGCTAATTTATAGAAAGATTGAAGGATGACAAAGGAACAGCCACAGTACTTTATTAAAAGCCTCACAATGTCTAGAAAAAAGCAAGAAAGACTGCAGGCACATTGAGTGGATCATCTGGGGAAAACTTTTGGGAGAATGTGGATAATCCCTCTGTACTTCCTTCCAAAAAAAAAAAAAGGATCCAAGAAGTCCTGGGGTTCATGGATATGGAGCTATAGCTCCCTCCTTCTTGATTCTAGACTCATTTGGAATTTACTTTCCATGCAAGTTTAATATATCTCTTTCATTTCCTCTATTCCAATAATCTGGTTTTTCAGGAGGCCACGGGAGGGGATATAACTTGCTCAAAGTCATAGAGCCAGGGCCAGGATTTATAAGTAAGGTCCCAAGGTTAGTTCACAGTTTTCCTCACATTAGACTGCTACCTCTTAGGCTTTAGAAACAACTGATTTTAAAATCTTTTAAGAAAAGATTGCCCACTAGATATATACTATGAATGGTATAACACCCTCCAAAATCTATAAAGAAATAAGGTGGGAGGGATGGGCAGATGGAGAGGCAAAAGGTGAGAATACAAGGGAGGGATCCGTGGGAGATTAAGGCAAAGCAAGTTAAGAAGCATAATTAAAACAAAGAGTCAGCAGGCAGAGGAAATATATGTGTATGTGGAGATAGAAGTGGCAGGGTGTATGTGTGTGCATGTGTATGTATATATCTACATATGTATACATAAATGTATTCTTTTTTAACTATAGCCTGCTTGATCTGGAATTATGCCCAAAAAGTTAACAAACTGTGCATACCCTTTGACCCAGCAGTGCTACTACTGGGCTTATACCCCAAAGGAAACACTAAAGAGGGGAAAGGGACCTGTATGTGCCAAAATGTTTGTAGCAGCTCTTTTCGTACTGGCTAGAAACTGGAAAATGAATGGATGTCCATCAGTTGGAGAATGGTTGGGTAAATTATGGTATATGAAGGTTATGGAATATTATTGTTCTGTAAGAAATGACCAGCAGGATGAATTCAGAAAGGCCTGGAGAGATTTGCATGAACCGATGCTGAGAGAAATGAATAAAACCAGAAGATCACTATACACTTCAACAACAATGCTGTATGAGAATGTATTCTGATGGAAGTGGTTATCTTCAACATAGAGAAGAGCTAATAGGTTCCAATTGATCAATGATGGACAGAATCAGCTACACCCAGAGAAGGAACACTGGGAAATGAGTGTAAACTGTTTGCAGTTTTGTTTTTCTTCCCAGGTTATTTTTACCTTCTGAATCCAATTCTCCCTGTGCAACAAGAGAACTATTCGGTTCTGCACACATATATTGTATCTAAGATATACTATAACATATTTAACATGTATAATAAGATTGCTTGCCATCTAGGGGACGGGGTGGAGGGAAGGAGGGGAAAATTTGGAACAGAAGTGAGTGCAAGGGATAATATTGTAAAACATTACCCATGCATATGTACTGTCAAAAAAAAGTTATAATTATAAAATTAATTTTTAAAAATTAAAAAAAAACTTATAGCTTGCTTGGGGGAGGTGGGGGGAATACAAAGGAGGAAAAAGAATAAAGTAAAAAAGGTTTGCAGCAAAGAATAAAAGAACAATTTATAAGTAAAAACAAAAAAGATTGCCTTTTTCTTATAGTCAATGAAGACAATGCAAAAATGAAACATAAAGTCTATTCTTTCTTTAGGGCAGAACGGAGTCAAGCAAAATGGTCTCAGCTTTCCCAGGCTTCCTTTTCAGATGCCAACTAAACTTAGCTTTGTCTTTTAAGAAAAAGACCTGGATGCATAAAAAGTACTCCCTGGCAAAGGAAAAAATACTATTTATTGAACATCATCCACCTAGAGGAAAGATAGTTTAGGGGGAAATAAGAGTTGTTCACAAACTAAGTTTGAGTTAACTACTGAACATCCTGGTGGACATATGGGACTAAAGTTCAAGAGTTAGAATAGGGCTGAATATGTAGATTCGGTAGTCATCTACGTAAAGATCATTAAATCCACAAGAAGAAATGGCCTTAACCAGCAAGGCAGTATAAAAAAGAGAAAGAGCTCTACACCAAGAGGGAAAAGGATAATGATCTAGCAAAGAAAATAAAAAGAGTTGTGGAGATAGATAAGGAGGACAATCAAGGAAGAATGATTTTAAGAGAGTCTGAGAGGAAAAAATGACTATAAAATCTACAGAGATAAGATAGAATGAGGCCTAAAAAAAGGCACTGGATTTAGCAAGCAAGATTTCCTTGATAAATTTGGAGAAAGCAGCTTCAGTTCAGATATCAATAAACGAGCAAGGAATTAAGGAATGACCACTGAAGCCAACTAGCATAAATGATCATTTCTAGAAATTTGGCCATACAAGAGAGGAACACTATAGAACGAAAGCTTGAGGAGATAATGGAACAATTTTCTAGCATTTCTAACCTGAATTAGAACCTTGAGTGACAAAAGACTTGAGTATATATGTAGGAAAGGAACCAGCAGATAAGGAGAATTAAAGGTGAGTGAATGAAAAAGAAAGATTTCAAAGAAACTAGGAGGGCATAAGTCCTGGAAAGAAGGGCCACCTCTTTTTCAGATATTGATGTATAGATGAAGAAAATCAGGGAGGATGAGAAAGAATTTGGCAGTATGGTATGGAGAAAAAGAGGAAGGTCAAAACAGCCAGCCATTTCTTTTCAGTTAAATAGAAGTACGGGATGAAAAGTGGGAGAGAAGGAAGCATGAGCAAAAAAAAGGGTTGCAACATTACAGGAAGTATGATTGCCAGTCAGGGAAGAATAGCGGCACTGACACAGGCATGTATCAGCATTGGGCTAATTGAAATGACACAAGAAATTTGTAGCAAAGCACATTGGGGTGGTTGAAAAGACCCAAAGAAGCAGATAGGAAGAATAATTCATAGCTGGGATTTGGCAGGGCAAAGCTGAAATAGGACAAGATAATGAGAGACTTAGGGTAGTTTATAGTCTAGGGTTGAACTGGTCATAGACTATGAGGGCCAGAACAGGTGGGTAGCTCTTCTACCTGTACACAGTACTTTGCAACATAGTTAGATGTGTCACACCACCACGTTAGACTGTAAGTTCCAAATTTCTCACCCAGCTTCCAAGGAAGTGAGATTTATCCCTTCTATTTCCTAAAGCTTATGGCCACTGTCAGTTAAACTCCTACTTCCTATTTCTCTAGCTCACCTGTTACTCCAACTAGTTCTGTGATTAAATACACAAAACCTGAGAATGCTTCACAGGACTGGGTTCAGGAGAACTAGGTTAATTCACATTTTTCATTAGTATATCTCAGGCCTGTAAAAAGCTATCGTACATGAGATAGGTAGACATCTCAAATGACAAGTTTAATTCATTAAACACTGAAAGACAAATCTTTCATAAGTGTATCAAAAGACTGTCCTTGCTTTACATAAATTCACATTTAACAGATTTGGCTTTACATAAAGAATTCTAAAAGAAATCTGCATTCAGATTTATGGGTAAAAAAGAGAACTACTGTCCAATAAAGTGAAAGAAGGAACTTTTGGTTAGAGAACTGCAATTCTCTCTCTAAATAGTTATGGATAACAGTCAGATGCAGAGTACAGACATCCTTTTCCTATCCAATAACTATAACAATGTTGTTCAATGATTAGGTGTGAATAATTTTGCTATTCTCAGTAATACAATGATCCAACACTATTCTGAAGGAATAATGAAATATAATGAAAATGCTCTCCATACCCAAAGAAAGGATTTGTCTGAATATGGATTGAAGCATATTTTTAAAACTTTAGTTTTTGAGGGGTTTTCCCCCAAGGGACAGGGAGGAAATCTATGTTTTATTTCCCATTACTTTTATGGAAATATTCAGCATAAGTTCACATGAGCCTTGTCAGGAGGAGAGGGGTGGGAACTAAGAAATAAAAAGAACTAGAATCCAAGTTTTAAAAAGAAATATTACAAATTGTTTTATATGTAACTGGAAAAAATATTAAATAATAAAAAAATCACTTTACATAGAGGTCTGTGGAATGGTCTATTTATATAAAGCAAGAACTGTGGGTACATACAAAATTACTCTAATTTGAAGTCTATTATGAGGACTTAAAACACAACTGGCTTTATAGTAATTTCACTTATGCTTTTCACTCTTATGAATGTCAATTTATAGTAAAGGATGATCTGATACTGATATCTTTCCATATTCACTATATATAGTTTCTCTTTAGCATATCTTTTCTGATGTTAACTTTCTAGTTTGACTAAAGGTTTGGGGATTTTTTGGGAGGGCTATACTTATTAAATTTAAAAGCTAAATTCCATTTTTCAATTATTTGATGTTCAATAAGTATAAAAGTTTCTAAAACTGACTAAATTTTTTTCACATTCATTAAACTTAAAAACTAAATTAATTTTCCTAGATGAATTATTTGATATTCAGTAAGTTATGAATTCTGGCTGAAGGTATTCCTATAGAAAATACATTTGTAAGTACTGATTTTCTAGTATTCATTTGTGGGCATTTTATAAAGTTTATACTTGGGTTTAGACTTTTCTACTACTTTTATCCAGTATGAAATCTATGATGCTTAGTAAGATGCTCCCTCTGATTAAAGGCTTTCCCACATTCGTTACACTTAAAGGGTTTCTCTCCAGTATGGATTCTCCAATGTCTGGTAAGATTTCTACCCTGACTAAAAGCTCTACCACACTTAGTACATTTATAGGGTTTCTCTCCAGTATGAATTCGCTGATGTTGAGTAAGACTCCTTCCTTGACCAAAAGCTCTTCCACACACATTACAATGATAGGGTTTCTCACCAGTATGAATTCTTTGATGTTCAGTCAGGGATGAACTCTGGCTGAAGGCTTGTCCACATTCATTACATTTATAGGGTTTCTCTCCTGTATGAATTCTTTTATGTTTAATAAGATTTCCCCGTTGGGTAAAGGCCTTCTCACATATATTACATATATAAGGTTTTTCTCCTGTATGAATTCTTTGATGTTGAATAAGGCACCTACCTTGGCTAAATGTTTTCCCACATTCATCACAATGATAAGGCTTCTCTCCTTTAACACGTTTCTGACGCTTAATAAGGCTAGCGGTTGGTCCAAAAGCATTTCCAACTGTATTACATTTAGTATTAGATCCAACATGGGAGGCCTGATGCTGGATAAAAGATGAACTGGTGCTAAAGGCTTTTCCACATACATTACATCTATATGTGCTTTTTCCGGTATTAATTCTCTGTTTACTAAGACGTCCTCTCTGGCTGAAGGATTTCGCATGATCATTATAAGTGTAACTTTTCTCTCCTGCATTTCTTTCATGTTCAGAAAGGGATGAATTTTGACTAAAGGCTGGCCCACATTTATCATATTTATAGGATTTTTTCCTAGTGTGAATTCTCTGATGGTGAATAAGAGATGACTGGTTACTGAAAACTTTCACACACCCATCACATTTATAGGATTTTTCTCCTGTATGAATCCTCTGAGGTTTAGTAAGAGACAAGCCATCAGAGGTTTTCCCAGTGTCACTGTATTTATAGGATTTCTCTGTAGTATCAATTGTCTCCTGGTTAGTAAGGTATGCCATTTGGCTGAAGATGTTCCTACATTCAACATAATTATAGGTCTTCTCTCCAATATGACTTCTCTGTTGTTGAGTCAGGTATTCCCTTTGACTTAAGTCTTCTTCATATTCATTACATGTGTAGGATTTCTCTTCAACAGGTACTTCAGGATACTGAATAATATCTGATTGGTAACTAAAAGCTTTACTGCATTTGCTATATTTATAAGCTTCCTTCCCTGAGGAAATTCTATTACGTTTAATTAGGTCAGACAACTTTTTCAGGGTCTTTTCACGTGTATCATGTTGATACAAATTCTTTTCTACAGGCACAGCTTTTTGTCTCACAAGGATTGACCCCGGACTGTAATTTCTCCGAAATGTAATTTCTTTCACTTTATTAGAGGTTTTCTGGTGTATGATTAGTGCTTTCCTTGAATCTCTCTCTAAGTTTCCCTGCTGTTTCATCTCAAATCTGCCATCACACTCCCAATCCTTGACCAACTCCTCAGGATTATCCATTGTTAGTCTTTCCTGGGATGACTTTTCATCAGAGATACTTTGCTTTGAATTTGATTCCTTGGATATATGTCTAGTTCTCCAATCTGAAAGGGAAAAAAAAAGGATTTTCTAGATAATAGCATAAAAAGAAAGATCTCACTGCATTGAGAAAACAGATGAGTAGTAGTACACTTTATCCCATGTGTCACCTTTCCTGTAAGGGCTCTGTCTGTTTTTACAACTCTAGGCTATTTTTCTCTACTGTAGATTCCCAAGCTTGAGCGTATGCCTATTTTAAGTACCCTGGGATATATGAAACATAAAAGTATAAATACTGATGGCTAACTCCTGCTAAAAAGATGAATTATAAAGAGTCAAACTTATGAAGTTAACTAAATGATTATAAGAGAAATAGTGCTCAATTGTCAAATAATACATTATTTGTACTTCTCTTTTATTCATGTCAATTTTGCATTATGATTTTTAGGTATTTTTAATACTCCTTATTAGATTATCTATTTCTTAAGAGCAGGAATTCTGCTTCATTTATCTTTGCAGTTTCTTCATCACACAATAAATGTTTAATAAGCAGTTACTGTGTGCCAAGCACTGTGCTTAGTGCTAAGGAAACAAAAAGAAACAAGGATTTCACAATCTAATCGAGGGAGACAACAAATAAACAAATATGTACAAACTATATGCAGGATAAATAAGAAATAATTATTTTAAAAGGGAAGGCAAATAATTAAAAGGGATTGGAAAAAGCTTTTGGATTTTGGGGAAAAAAACATTTCAGGGATAGGGACAGCCAGATCTGGAAAACCCCCAGAACCAAGAGATATAGCATCGTGTTCATGGAACAGCAAGAAGGCTAATGTCACTGATCAGAATATGTGATGCGAAGTAAGATACAAGAACACTAGAAAAGCTAGTGGGGGGTGGGAGCAAGGAGAAGGACCCATATTAAGGGCTGTGAAATGCAAGAGCAATTTGTATTTGATCCTAGCATTGATAGGGAACCAGTGCATTTTACTAAGTAATGAAGGGTATGAGAAAGAAAAAAGGAGAAAGAGAGACAGAGACAGACAGACACACACACACACAGAATGAGAGAGAGAAAATGTGTGTGTGACAAGATTGTACCTGTGTTAAGGAAGATAAATTTACTGGCTAAATGGAAGATGAATTAAGAGTGGAAGAGGGAGAGATCTGACTGAATCAGGCAAAATAATCAAGGTCTGTACTCGAGTTATGGCATTGTAAAAGGAAAAAGGGACATATTCTAGAGACAATAGAAAGATGAAACTGGCAGGTCCTAGTAGCAGCTTGGATGTAGGGCAATGAGAATTCCAAGATAACTCCTAGGCTGTGAGTGGGAGGAACTGAGAAGACAGTAATGACCTATAGTAATAGGGAAGGTAAGAGGCAAAGGGAGAGTTTAAGGGGGAAAATAATGAATTTTATTTTAGACATAATCATCTGAAGATGGACCTATAGTTCTAGATGTGTGAAATGCCATCAGAGATGCAAGATTAGAGATCAGCATAGAGAAAGAGACAGAAAAGGTAGATTTGAAAATCATTAGCATAGAGATAGCAGTTTTATCTATGGAAGTTGATGAAATCACCAAGGAAAGTAGTACAGAAGGAGAAGAGAATAAGGCCCAGGACAGAACCCTATGGGATACTCATGATTCCTACATTAAAAATAAAAAATAAATGTAAAATAATAGATGAGTATTTATATAGACATACATTATGCACAAACACATATGTGTATATGTGTGTGTTAAGAGTGATCTAGAGAAGGATCCAGCACATGAGTGGTTAGTTAGGTGATCACTGTGAACCAGAAATTGAAGAAAGTATCAAAGGCTGCTGAAAGGTCAAGGAGGATAAAGACTGAAGAAGGACCATTAGATTTGGCAACTACAAGATTGTAGAAGTAACTTTGAAGCCAGGTTTCAATGAAATGATAAGGTGAAAGTTAGATTGTAAGGGATTAAAAGAAAGTGATGGGAGAAAAAGTGGAAGCACCTGGTATTAAACAGTGTTCTTAAGGGGTATAAGCACCAAGGGCAGAGAGACACAGGATAACAGTTAGTGGGTATGGAAAGACCAATAAGGGTTTTTCCCAGGATGAGACACACATGGGAATATGTGTAGTCAGTAGTAGGAAATGACTCCTTAGAAAGAAACTGAATAGAAATGAAAAATTAGGGGTGACAGAAGAGGCAATCTGTTAGAAGAGGATGAGATCCCTTGAACAAATAGATGGAGTTAATTTTGGTAAGGAGAAAGGCCAAGTTATCATGTGAGACAGGGATGAAGGAAGAGATGGTGGTAGAAGGTAACTGAATGACAGAAGAGG
This sequence comes from Sminthopsis crassicaudata, assembly GCF_048593235.1. NCBI lineage: Eukaryota > Metazoa > Chordata > Mammalia > Dasyuromorphia > Dasyuridae > Sminthopsis > Sminthopsis crassicaudata. The sequence continues at coordinate 653,121,440 of NC_133619.1, forward strand.
AAGAGGGAAGAGGAGAAGCTCACAGTGAATGGTTTCAATATGTGGCAGGGATCTTAGCTGAGAGAGTGGGGGAAGGAGGAGCCATGGGAGGTTTGAGGAGGAAATGATAAGGTTTGAAAGAGATACCATGGAGAATAGGATATAGAATTGATAAAGGGGGTAGAATAGGAATCCCTACCTACAGAAAGGACCCACCTGAAGTTATGTAACATAAATCTGTAGTTTGTAGGAACCAATCAGAATGGCTGTGTGATTTTCTCTACCTTTATTCAGTTGCATATGTATAGGATTGAATGATTAGAGTGATCCAAAGCTGCTGGCTGGCTGGGCAATAGGATAAGAGGTCTAGGAACTGAGTGGAAGAGTGGAAGACAGTGTAGGACTGAACTTGTCCACCAAGGAGTCAAGATAGGGAGAAGAAGAGTGTAGGGAAAATGGCCTGGAACAGAACTGAGTGATCAAGAGATCACAGTGTGAACGAACAGTACGATTGTAATGGAGAGGTAAAAACTAATAGACAATGGTCAGATAAAGGGATCTTAACATTCTTGAAGGTGGAAGTAGTAAAATTATGGATGATTGCAAGGCAAGGATATAATCATCTTTGTGTGTGGCTGAAATAAGGTGGGCGAGTGACTCCTGAAGATAAGTAGGTTGAGGAACTGAGTGGTAAGGGTATCTAAGGAAGAATCAATATGTCTGCTTGACATTCCCTAATGTGAGCAGGAGTTAAGGGAATGAAAAGAGAAAAACTTTAAGCCAGGTATTGAACTCATTAAAGAAGGAAGGGCAATGACCTGGACCTGGGAGGTCTGAAGACAATAGCTATCAGAATTTGGATTAAGTAGTAGAAATGAATAGGCTTAGCCTCAAAGAAAGAGATTACTAGATGACTGAAAATGAACATGGAAGTAGCAACGTGGAACAAGAAGCATTCCAACTCCCTTACCTCAACCAGGGAGCTGAGGAGAGTGAGTAAGGGAAAATACAGCTAATAAGAGCAGCCAAGAAAACTTTGCCATCAGGGGACATCCAGATTTCAGTAGAGCTAGTAGATGAAAAGGCTCAGAAAGGAATAGACTTAAGATGAAGGGAAGTTTGTTGCCTATGAAACAGTCATTCCAGAGGGCATAGGAGAAGGGCTAAATAAAGTAAGGATAAAACTTTAGCTTTGGGGGGATAGAAATAAAGAACTGGATGTTAGGGGATGAGGAATGGGGTTTGGATGATGATCTACAGGAGTTCAGAGTCACTGAGCTACGAAGAATATGATCAGATACGAGAATGTTCATTGTCTCTACCCTCAAAAGAGAGACACAAGTGGAGATGGGAGGCCTGAAATTAAAGGGAGATTTGATCTTCCTTGAAATAGAGGTTCTTCAAATCCCAGCTGGGAGATTAGGCTGGTAGCAAGTGGCTGAAGAAGCCTTATTTGAAGAAAGATGGAAGAAGTGATTGCTTGTGGAAGATACCCGATGACTTCTAGTAGCCTTTCCTCAAAAGACAAGCTGTGCTCAGTAGGAGATAAAAGGTTCAGAGCCAGACTGCATCTGTGCACTGTCTTTTCACCTCAGATGATGACACAGCAGTACAAAGTAGCAGTCTCTGAGCAGATGGAAGATGTCCAACTTGGCTTCTAGCAGCCTTTCCTTGGGAACATGCTTTTTCTTTTCCTTTTTCACAATTCTGGCCCTATAGTTAATAATTCCAATGATATCTGGTCCTCTGCCCTTGAATCTCTATTGTTGGAAAGCTGAATAAAGAGCTAGATGCCTAGTTGGCAACTGTGCTGTAATAGGGATTCCTTTTAAGGTATATTTTGCCTAGATCATTGCTAAGATCCTTCCTAATTCTAAATTTCAATGATTTGTGGCCTAGAAGTTATTCCTTGACCTTAGCATGTCCTGTCCCTGATCTGTGCCATAAGCTCTCCCACGCCTGAAATGCATCCCCCTCAACTTACCCGTCGTAAAACCCATCTTCCTCAGTGTTTTACTATGACCCAGCTGTCTATGCCAAGGGTTATTATTACTCTCCTCATGTAAAGAGCAGAGATTCTGATTCTGATGCACTCAGCACTTAGCACAATGCTTTCCCTATTACAGATACTTTATGTCTTATGAATTCAACTGGTGAGATGGATACTCTAATTCCTTTTCCTTCACACCTGCAAGATTAAGGACAAATTCCCCGACTAGCCATTTAAATGTTTTGGAAGTATGACTGAATCCAAGGTGGTCAACTTCAGATCGTATCACTCAAAAGCAAGCATCGTCTGACGTGGTCAGGCCAGGCTTCTTTCCTCTGCCCTTCCCCTGGCCTTCCCTTCCTTCTCTCCCTCCATCTGGTGGGTAACAATTTAATTTTCAGACATGACTTTACTTCCCAAACCCATTTAAACATCCCCAAAGACAGTAAACTATTTTTGTCCTTCGAAACAATTCTCCTCTGCATATCTAGCCATATATTTGCCAATCTTTCCACACTTGCTGATTGCTCAGAGGAGTGAGGCAGGAAAACGTCTTCTAAGGAAAATGTAATCCCCAAGAATGGTCAAAGAGACAGCTCTCTTGGGCTGTGGCTAATTCCCCAGACTGCTGTGAGAAAGGCTCCTTCTTCATCCTTTCAAAGGGGCTTCATCCATGCCAGATCTGCTGAGCTGCTGCTTACACAGCCTTCTGCCCACTCACTTCTCACTCACTCACCTGAACAGGAAGCTTTGGCAACTTCTCTCTTCAGAACCCATGGTGCTTCCCCTTGCTCTAATTGGGAGATTATGTCTGGTTTGGAAACTGGAAGGCCTATTCATGCAGGAAGAAAAGGAACCATAATGACACTGAGCCTACAGGGCCTTCCAGCGCAGACAAAGAACATGAACTATGAAGATCTAAGACACCTTACATGCAACCTGATGGCCATTTTCGAACATTATTCTGAGAAGGGATTCATAGGCTTCCCCAAACTGCCAAAGGGGTCCATGGCACCAAAAAGCCATCAAATTCCCTGTTGAGGAGTTGGCACAAAGTAGCTCAGAGAGCCACCCTGAACTGTGGAAGTGCGTTTGAACGACCTCCATATGGATGCATGGTCCGATATAACGATAACATTAATAATATTATTAAATACAATCATATATTTAGCATTTTATCATTTGAACTTTCAATATACCCAATTTATGCCTCAGAGAAATTCCTCAGAGATAGTGCAAATATGACACACACTTTGCAGAGGAAATAGCTAAGGCTCAGAAGCCAAATGACTTGCTTAGGTCATATACTTATTCAGTTAGAGAGTTCACATTTGAACCCCAATATCTGAAGCTAACTCTCATGCTGCATCTTTCACTAAGTGAGAATTTTTTTACTTTAAGGCACTGAAATTTTGAGGAAGATACTTGGAACAAGGGGAAGATGATCAGAAAATAGCACAATGACATTCTAAATGTTTAGTTTTCCACAGACTTTTGTCATGGGAAAGAGAGCCTCTTGGCACCAGAGGAATAAAGGACTTTCTTTGCTCTTACCTTAAAACAAAATTCAGCTGAGCACTCTGGGTACCTCACAGCCCCCAGCAAACAAAGGTACAAAGACAGCACAACAGTGAGTTGTGGGAGAAGCTATACTTACCCAGAGAGATCAGGTTTTGATAATTCTCCAACATCACATCCCTGTACAGATCCCGCTGAGCAGGGTCCAGCTGCCCCCATTCTTCCCAGGTAAAGTCCACAGCTACGTCCTGGAATGTCAGTGCCTCCTGAAACACCAAACAGCTTTCTGATTCCCCATCAGACATCATCCCTCACTTGGCCCCTTTGAGGAAAATGAGGAATTACAGCACATACACAAAGAAGTGTTCAATTTTGAGGGTTCTGTCAGAGGGTTCCCAGTCACATGGGCATCTCACTTCGTATGAGATTTTAGGGGATGTTCATAGTTCTGATTTGTAAATAATTTAAACTCTCCTTCAAACATTATCTACCAGAGTGACGCTGAGATCCCCAAACCATAAAAAATAAACAATATCACTTTCCTATTTCATTACAATTTACCTCAGCTATCAGACTGACCTAATCCTAGACAGTTTTCTTTCGAGTCTTCTCTTCCATCCACTCTAAAGCTTTGTAGAGTGTTTCTTCTACTACCCTTCATCTGCTCCAAATTCCTATTCTGATGCTTTTCTGTGTCAAGATGGATTCTCTGGTTTCTGAAGGGCTATGCAGAGGACCTATGGGTTCTAGCAGGTTTTACTACACTGAGTAGGTTTTGGTTATAATTCTAGCATCAGACAATCCCTGCTCTCCAAGGAAGAAACCTAGAAACACACACCACCTTGTAATGGATTCTTTGACCAACAAAAGCCATGACCCCCTTTACCCCTTTCCCCCAAATGCCAAGTGACTCAGTCTATGTTCTACCTACTGCTTTTTCAGAGAAGAAATAGGAGCAAAGTGTACTCAAAAATGCAGTTGTTCAAAATATCATGGATACTGTTGTACTGATTGCATTAAATCCCTGAACATTATAGCACCTCCTAAGTGAGATCTATAGTCTCCCAAGGGCCTCACCTCTGAGGAAATAAAGACAAAAGTCAAACATTCTAAATTTCTTATGATGGGAAGACTTCTTTAAATACAATGATATTCCTCCTCATCATCACAGTCAGGCAATATACTCGGACAATAGTTTTTGCCAATGTTCCTCTACACTCAGAGCCTTCTCCCCCACCCAAATGATCCTCTGCAGCGAATCATCTTTCATGTTTCAGAACCCTTCCCTACATATTCTACCTAAGTTGACCTGTCTCTCTGCTAAACAGATATTGCTTGGGACTCAGTTTGCCTCTTACTCATTTATTTCCTTATATCTTCTTAAAAACACTTCATATCAGTAGCTCTGCACTGGTTTAGCCTCCACTTCAGATGTCTCATCCAATAATATGGAGTTCAGTGAAAACAAAGGCATTCTTCCAAGGCTACTTTTACAAATAGCATAGCGATGTGGTGTAACCATTGTCAGGAATGATGGGAACTTTACCCGAGTCCATTCTGTTCCCTTAGTCAACCTTATCAAGCACAAAAGGAGACCAGATTCCTGGGACTGTTTTGTCAGCATGGCTAAGGCATACTCAACTCCCCAAATCAGATAAGGTACCCCTCTTCCTTAAGCAGATCCACTAGACACACACTTGCCCCACAAACAACCTTTCCCACCAAAGCAACTCATTATTCCATATTAAGCCCTATTTCCTCCTGTCCCATCATGCAGTTGCTGTCGTAGACATAATGCACATGCATGTTTTATCTTGACTATTATCCTCTCAAATTCTCTAGATCCTGCCTTTACTTCCCCTTGCCCTCTTCCCTCTGACCTTTAAATAACCCTCTTCACTCACAAGCCACTTCTAAATCATTGAGATTTTGCCTGTGAGCCTTTTCATGACAATCAAGGGCCCTTGTGACTATAACACCTGTTATGAATTTTTCATGCTGAACCTGCTCTGCCACAACTTGGTCCTTCACTAAAAGTATGATCAGTGAAGGAGCTGCTAGATAATAATAATAAAGATAACAAAGGAAGACGCATTCATCAAGTAGAGACCATTCCATATAGAACATATCTTCTGGGAAGATGGGGTTAGTCACTTGAGTTGACTGGCGACTAGAGCTCAGGTGTCTACCAGAGGTTACCCTGAGGCAATAACTTCCACAAGAAAGATCTATCAGCTCTAAGAACTGACCTAGCATTTAAAGGACATAAAAATTCCAACTCACCTGGGCTCTGCTTGCCAAGAATATAGGGCTATGCCCCTCCTCGATATTGCCCTCTTGGACGAGCGTAGAATCCTCAGAAGGCAGAGCTAAGAAAGAAAATGTAGAAGTTGACGATTATCTTACAGCTATCAGATACCTCTTTTTCCCTCTATATGTTTCCTTCCTGGGGAGAAAAAAAACATTTATTCAGATTCAGGTGTCTGTCACCTTCCCTGAACTGCCAAAGGCTCCGAGAAGACTCTACCCTGACACTTACTCTGTAAGGGTTAAATTTATTACTCAATGATGAACTCCACTCCTTCATTATCATGATTCAAACCTCATTCCCTGCCCCCAACTGCCAGGTCCCTTATTCCCAGTCCCCTCAAACCAAACCTAATAACATCCTGCTTTAAAGCTACCAAACCCTTCCCTCCATCTCTGAAATAGCTGCTCCAGATTCAACAAATCTGTTTTCACCTTAAATGGTATCTTTCTCACTCCTTTCCTCTGCTGGTAATCATTGCCTCCCTGGGGATAACCCAGACTCCTGGGCTTCCCTTTCCACAACGGGCTGCACTGTCACTCTCTGAGATTCCTTGTCTCCCACTGCCACTTCCAGGTTCTCCCTCTACCACCATCAGTGGTAACCTCTTCTCCTGAGAAGGTTACCCACTCTCCATCTACCACCTAACCAAAATTCTAGCAGTAATTTCCCACCAACCATCAGGCTTCTCCCTTTCCTTCCTCACTGTGGATCCCTGCCTGGTTCACTCTTCTCCCCTCCCTAACTCTTGTTCACACACTAGATTTCAACATACATCTTCCCCCTCAAACATGCTTGGCTCCTAGTTGCTTGTTATTTCACATACATATAAGTACTTGTTCCCCCCACTTCAACCACAGATGGTCATGGCTTCAGCCATACAAATCATACAAATCAAATCCACATAACCGGAGTCTGAAATTCTCTTATTTGAGCATAATCTATTATGATCACGCTCGCAACTCCAAACCTTATTGTTCATGCAAATCTTTTGAAATCCTATCCTTCAATCTCTCAGTTAGGAGGCACAATGGGTAGTGTTCTAGGAGTGGAGTCAGGAAGACCCAAGGTCAAATCAGGTTTCAAGATGTTCACTACTTGTGTGACTGTGGACACTTAAACTGAGTTAGTTCCCTTAATTGTAAAATGGGGATGTGTCCCTACTTTACTATGAGGATAAAATAAGTTATTGCATTGTACTCCTCACACAGTGATATGTGCTGTGTGCTCTCATACACATGTTATGTAAATACTGATTTCCTTTCCCTTTCCTCCCCCATTGTTTTCTCAGACCTGAGTCCAAAGGGCAATACTCTGATCTTGATTCCTCAATTAACTCATCTACCTCTGTATTGTCAAGATTCAATCTTGTAGGGGGCAGCTAGGTGGCGCAGTGGAGAGAGCACCAGCCTTGAATTCAGGAGGACCTGAGTTCAAATTTGGTCTCAGACATTTAACACTTCCTAGCTGTGTGACCCTGGGGAAGTCACTTAACCCCAGCCTCAAGGAAAAAAAAGAAAAAAAAAAAAAAAGATTCAATCTTGTATTATTCCTAACGTTTACTACTTTTACTCCTACAAAAAAGCTGAAATAAGTTGGACAAGAATTCCAAAGCACACTTCCTGGGTCTACTACAAATTTACGATCCACTACCTCAGCTGGGGCTTCACTGCTGCAAGACAATTCTTTTTTGTCTCCTAATTAACTTACCATATAGTACAGTAGCTTTTTCAAAGCTTTTCATCCTCCTCAAAACCTTTGTAATCTTCTACCCCCCACCTTCTCAGCAGAGAACTTTGCCTCTTATTTTACTGAAAAAGTTCACACCATTTGCAGAGAGCTCTCTCTTCCTTCTTCCCCCTCAATCCACCATTACCCAAGCTCAGACTTAAGCCCGATCTCACATGAAGTATGTAACCTTTGTGGCTGGCTCCTTCAGCAGATGGCCTCCTCCATCATCCCAACTTTCTCACTTCTCTTTCATCTCTCAAATGCCCTCTCTTTCCCTATTGCCCACAAATACGCCCATGTCTTCCCCATCCTCAAAAAAACCCTCTTTTGATCCATCCCTTCCTACTTAGCTAACTTCTCATTATTACTGATTCTTTTGGGGGCTTAACTTTTGGGGGGACCATTTTAAAAAGATGGCTCTACTTTTTTTCTCTCTAAAATGGGCCTTCTGTCATTCAACTAAAATTGCTCTCTCCAAAGTTTCTCTCAATTGATAAACCTAATGTCCTCAACTCAACTTTCATTCTTTGAGAGCTCTCTGAAACTATCTTTTTTTTTTTCTATATATACTTCAGCTTCTTAAACTGTGGATCTCAACACAATGTGGGGTCTTGTAACTGAATATGGAGGTCACAAAATTATGATTTATTATCAGCAAATGTCTGATTTATAGACCTGTTTTATATATCTATATGCCTGGGGTCACATAAAAATTTCTCAAGCCAAAAGGGGTCATGAGTGGAAAGAGTTTAAGAAGCACTGCTCTATTCACTTGGGAAATCTCAATAGCTTTTTTCATGGATTCAACCCTTTTTATGATGACTTAAGGTCTATTTGTGCAGCCATAAACTCTCTGCTGCCCTTCAGTTTTGCATCTCTTTAACTGCTAACTGGGTATCTCACACTGAATGTCTCATGGACAGATTGAACTCCACATGTTGAAAGCTGAAATCATCTTTTGCCCCAAATCTTTTTTCCTAATTTTCCTGCTAGTGTTGAGGGCATCACATTCTCCCAATCACCCGAGGTATAATCTGACCTCATCAGTCAACCCCAACTGCTCTCCCCAAATTGATTACTAGCCATCTTTGTACTCCTCTCATACCCCACGTCACATACTGCCTCATTTACCTCCCTAAAATCTCTTGCACAGACCCCCTTCTCTCTTCTGACAGAGCCTCATCCCCTTCAATACAATTCATCCTCCACTCAGCATTTAGAGCAAACTTTTAGAAACACAGGTCTGAATACACACTCAATAATGCAATGGCTCCCCATCACCATCAGGATCAAATATAAAATTTTTTTTTCAGGGGTAATTAGGTGGTCCAGTAGATACAGCACTGATCCTGGAGTCAGGAAGACCTGAGTTCAAATCCAGATTCAGACACTTGACACTATCTGTGTGATCCTGGGTAGGTCACATCATCACTTATCACACCAAAAAAAAAAAAAGAAAGAAAGAAAGAAATCCAGTTTCAAGTTCAAGATCTTTATAATCTACCCTCCCCTTTGTTTTCTTGTACTTCATTCCCCTTCTCCAATCCTCAATATCCAGAGATCTTGCTGGTCTCCGTTTATCTCCTGATTAGGCATTTCACTAGCTGCTTTCCATATCTAGAATCTTCTCCTTCCTCCTTTCTGCCTTCTGGTTTCCCCAGCTTTCATGTCCCAATTATAATTCTACCTTCTATAGAAAGCCCTTCCTGAGCATCTTTAATTCTAGCACTTTCTCTCCTTGGATCATTTTCAAATTAACCTGTATACATCTTTTATGTGCAATTGTTTGCATATTGTCCTTGAGAGCCGTCTTTTGCTTTTTTTTTTTAAATTCCAGAACCTAGGACAATGCCCTCACACATAGGAGGTACTTCATGTTTATTGACTGAGACAAAACCCATCTGAGTATGGCTCCCAATCTAATCAGAGGAAGAAAAAGATTAGAGTGAGTCCAAGTATAGCCCTACCAGGTCCCAGGATCTAATCTCAAAGATGAACATGGCTGAATTAACTGTCCACATCAATCTTTTTGACCAATGGTTATATTAAGCACAGAACTGAAGTTTAAGAATCAGGAGACACGAACTGGATACATACATAGCTCTTTCCTAAAACTTCCAAGTAATCTCCAATATGTAAAAATCAACTTCTTTGCAAATGGCATTCTTATTAAGCTATACCTTTTTGAGGGCCTTTCCTAATTGAAAAAAAAATGAAAAAGTTTATGAAGATTGCTAAATGAGCAACATTAATTTGACTACTAGAAATGTGGTATAACAGTGGTCTCAAATTTTTTAACTAGGGGGCCAGTTCACTGCCCTCAGACTGTTGGAGGGCCGGACTATAGTAAAAACAAAAGCTCATACTCTGTCTCCACCCTTCAGCCCATTTGCCATAACTCAGGGGGCAATAAACGTCCTCAGCGGCCCTCGGGCCGTAGTTTGAGAACCCCTGGCTGTATAACATAAACTAAATCACAAGATAGGAGTCAGGAAACAGACTTTAGGTCAGGCTTGTAATCTTTCTGTGGGACCTTGGGTAAGATCTATTCAAATCAAAATGGTAAGCACCAGTATTTGCAGTATTCTATAAGGATCATGGCAGGAAGAATATTGAACGTAGCACAAACATATTCATGTAGCATTTGGCAATGCGTGGAACTCCAGCTCAGCTAAAATGAAGAAAGTATGCATGGGAAGGCACAAAACCTTGGTGGAGCAGCTTCCCAAATGTTTTGATGGAGATGGAATAATTGGGGTCTACCTTCCTACAGGAACCACCATGAAATCTTAAATGCTGCTATTCATAAAATATTAGGAACTACCTTAAATATTCCCCTTGGGCAGCGTGCTCCTACACTAGCTCTTTCTGGGGATATGGTAATATGTTATTTTTTCCCCTACTCAGTCCGTCGTGTTATAATTCTCACCTCCTTCCTCTACCATTTGGGCCAAATCCTCTACCAAGGCCACCACCTCCTCGCTTGTCTTTGGGCTTTGTGATTTCACCCAAGTCCTGACGTCCCCCGGCAGGATGGCCAGGAATTGTTCCAGCACCAGCAGCTCCAGGATCTGCTCCTTTGTGTGAATGTCTGGCCTCAGCCATTGAAGACAAAGTGCCTGTAGTTGGCTCAGGGCCTTAAGGGGCCCGGCCCCTTCTGGGTACCGAAAAAGCCTGAAGCGCTGCCGAGAAGCCTCCAGGTCAGACTCCTGCTCCCCTTGGACGGTCTCCTGAATCCAAGGGACAGTCATTCCCAGGATGCCATCGGGATCGTGGGCAGTGGGAATTGGGGGGTCTGGATACACAATCATAACTTCTTTCAGAGGCATCATCTCTCCGGTTGAGACCTTCACTGAGAGACTGAAAACTATACCCACAAGGGAGGTAACCTTTTCAGACCCCAAACGGGCACCTGTACACTACTGGCGGGGACTGTGGGCAAGAAAAGATCAGGCGAATGGACCGGCAGCCTCGCCTCAATCACAAAGCTGATGCATGGACCTTGAAAAAACCATGGCGAGTTCTTGGGATGTGCCAATGGCCCAGGAGCTGCGCATCAGAGAGGCTTCAGGAGAACTTGGAATCGGGTCCACTAACTACGGAATACGGACATTCACAAACAAATGCGGGCCCTGAAAAACCCAAGGAGCCTTAGTCCCCATTCTCTCATTGCAGAGCACGAAGACTCGACGAGCACAGTGAAAAGCTGCGGATGGGGACCAGGGCCCTGAACCAACTGCTGCAAATTCATACAGTGAGCCGAAACCTCTTTCTAAAATTGCCATTAAAAACAGATCCGCATGTTATATTTACTGTCATGTCTGACATTAAAGACCAAACGGATGCCATATTTTTTCCCGTAAAATAAACAAAGTATCTGTTCGTTAGATGTAAAGGGTGGCGCCCGGAACGCAAGGGAAGCCAGCCCGGGGGGAGACAGCAGCCAGCCCCGGGCGTCGCGCCGGAATCCGCAGCTCCCTAAGCAGAAACGCCAGTGAAGGCCCAGTCCCCTCGGCCGGTCACTTCCAGCCCTGAGCCAACACACCCTCTCCCAGGGCGGTTTACAAAGCCAAGCAGAAGGACAAACGCCAGTCTTTTGTCTTCATCCCCTCGCTGCGAGGAGGCGGCAGCAGGGGGCGCTGCCTGGAGACCGAGGCTGACGCTCAGGAGGTGCTTTATCTCCTCCGAACTACAGGGTCCTCCACCTGCCAAAGTAATACAATAATTTCGATTACTGCGGGCTCCTCATCTGCAAAAAAAACAAACTATACAATAAAATACAAAACGACACTAAGTATCTCCCAGGACTGTTTCCACGCCCCTCCCCCTCTCTTTCCACTCTATTTAGGTTTGGAGATAATCCGTCTTTCAATGGCTTGGAAAAAGATAACATAGTATCCACAGGAAGACAAAGATGTCTGGTTTGGGGTCACAGAGACCCTCCCGCCTCCCACGCCCTTTCCCTTTGACCCCACAATCTGCTCTCCCCCTCCCCGCGAGACTGCAGCCCGCCCCCCAGCCGAGCCGGCCCCTCCTGCTTCAGCCACCCGCCCAAGGGGCCCACGCTCCTCTGGGGGCCTGTCCTGCGCCCTCCCCGACCCCGCCCTTTCCCCACCCCTCCCCCACGTCCCAGTCACACCCGCCCCGCCCTGCCCCTCCCAGTCTACCAGCAGGTGATATCCTAAGGGACTGTTCCGCCCCAGAGATAACCTCCGACCTCCTGGACCCGACCGGGCAGAGGGTGAGGGACGCAACGGATACACGTAACAACTTACTGCCTCAGGAACCTCTTCCGGTTCTGAAGACTTAGGCCATGCGCACAAACGCACTCGAGGAAGGCGAGGAAGTACGCATGCGCGCACGCCGAAGGCGAGGAAGTACGCGTGCGCGCACGCCGCCTCGCCCTTTCGTGCTGGCGCCTTAACTTCCACCTTCTGCTCCCATTTCCCACAGACTCCGGGGGAGTTCCTGACTAGGTCACAAGCTGGATACAGGCAGGACGTAGGTCCCGGGATTCTGGCCGGAATCCGCACAACTATTACAGTCAAACTTTCTACCACCAGACCAGACCAGAGGGTAGAGAAGGAGCGGTAATGTCACAACTGTCAATCACAGAGCACACTACTTTCCCGCCAATCAGAAGACGTGTTGCTCGGAAGACACCCTTCCGTCTGCCAATCGGAAGCTAAGCTTCCCGCTGCCAATTAGAGGCCTCATTTAGCTCGACCAATCAGAGTTCTTGTTCCTCCCCCTCCCCATTTTTGTCTCCATGGAAACTGCCCTAGCGTCTTTTCTTTCCCGTGCCCGAAGGATTTTTGATTCCTAACGCAACATTTAGTCTCTTTTAGTTCTTTTTTTGCCATTATGCACATTTGGGTTTGTGGATTTCCTTTGGGTTTATACCATTCTAGAGCTACTTATCTGACGCAGTTTAGAGGTTTTAGGAGGACAGGTAGATGGTAGCGAATCGCCTGTTGGGCTCCGAGTAAGGCAAGCTCACATCTCGAGTTCGAGCCCGGCCTCATTCTACCCGGGGCAAGTCATTTCTTATTTACCTCAGCCTCGCCCATAAGATGAGGCGCAGAAGGAACGGACGGGCCAATCTAGAATCTTTGCTCAGAAAAGTTGGACTTGATAAAATAGCTGAATAAATCTAGGACAGCATCTGCCGCTCGACTGGGGCGTAAAGATACATTTAAACGACTTGAGAGGGATCTAGAAACTTCCTCATTCAGTGGCACTTATCTTTGTTAATCGTTCTCTCGGGAGAAACAGTTCTCCTCAGGACCTTGCTATAGCTTCCCCTAAGTACACAGTGATTGAAAGAAAAGTCAAATCCGGAAGGACTTTGATTTATTGTGAAAATCAGAGAATTCGAGAGATGTAGGCTGGGCTCGTGGAGCCAAGCTCCCCAACCTGCAAGCGCCGATTTCTCTCTTCCTCCAGGAGCGGCCGGTCTTTATCTTCTCCCGTCTAATGCGGAGAACACATAACAAAAGGGGTGATTGCGCTGTGGCGGAGGATTCCGTCCTGCCGGAGCGCTCAGAAAGAAGATTAGGCTTGGATTCGGGAAGCAGACAGTTCTTCTTGGTCTTACCTTTTCGTTTCCTCTGTCTCAACCTCCTTATAAAATAGGAAATGATAACGATATTCCCTTAGTCACAGGGCGATTAAAGCATGAACTTCATGGAACAAACTTGACAGGCAGTAAATGGAGACAGAGCTTTAGTCAATGACTCCCACTAGCGAAGAGGGAGCCCCAAACCCTGAAAAATCCTAAAGGAGAAAACCTCCTTCGACTCTGCCTCAGGGAGGGGACCCCACCCCCAGCACAAAGCTTTCATCTTGGTTATCTGGGTGGGCGGCTCAGTCCCGAAACCCAGCCACAAGCCCCCATTATAAAAGAGCCAGCCTGGAGCCCTCTCCTGTTCTCAGGCAGGAGCTCTGAGACAGGAGAGGAAGTGTCTCTAACAGCGCCCCCCAAACCAAGGAGACACATGGCCGTTTTAGGGATCCCATCCCTCTCGGGGGTCCCAGGCCTGGGGAGATAACCAGAGAAATTGCCAGAGGCCCGAGTTTGGCCCATCTCTTTCTCCTCCCCCTCCCCGATGGAGTGGGGATCACAGAACTCAAGGCCTTGATCTTCTCAAATCTCCGGAAAAGATTTCATCAATTTTGAAACTGATGAACTTTGACATTTTAAATCGGGACTTGGTTTCCCTGATTTGGTTATCCTGCCTTAGAGCAATGCTTCCTGTCACAGCCTTTTAACTGTAGAAGCCTCAAATTACGCTTTTACATGCTCAAGGAGCTGTCTGCAAAGACAGAGGATTTCAAACCGCTCTCTTTTTCCCCTGGCATCAGGGCACTTACTTAAACCTTTCCTCACCTGCTGGTGGAGAGATAAAAAGCATAGCTATCTCCTGAAACCCCCAGCTATGTCTCTCTCTCCCTCTCCCTCTTTCCTACCTTTCTTCTCAATTCTAAGACCTTTTGTTCTTAGCACACTCTATTTATCTGGATTGGACAGGTTGCAGCTTCCAGAAAGACCTTTGGGATGATGGCTGGGGAATAAAATTCCAAATCAAATTGAATCAAAGATAGCTTCTTTCTTTCTTTTCTCTTCTTGTTTCCTGTCTGCAGGAGGAAATGAGAAATTAGAGGGAAAAACTGAACCTGTTAGAAAACTCCTTAGCCACTTTAGAAGATCACGGCTCCTGCTGTAATTTAGACTGATATTGGAGAGTAGGAAAGTGGTTGAATTGTGAACACGGTAACTGTATCACTGCATCTAAGTAATATTACTGTTGCCTCTGCAGGCTAGATTTGGTTATCTCCAAATGTAAGATGGTAAGAACTTGTTGGGGTGAATTTCTGTAAGCCTACTTGAAAGGGGTCACATGTCTCCAGTTAGGGTCTGACTTTTCTAAAAGCTTCAACGCCCCCACACCCAACCCACTAAAGGTTGATCGGGGTAGGATCTTTTGTCTTAATTTAACATTTCCATCACACACGTTCTTCTAACACTTTTGTATTTTGTTTGTGAGAATATAGGGATTTCTTGTTTGGCTCAGTTAGGATGTTTTTAGGCTTTTCTAATTAGAGGCAACTAGTGACTCAGTGTCTAGAGTATTGCAGTCTGTGTTAGGAAGAGATGAGTTTAAATTCAGCTTCAGATACTTCCCTTTTAATCTCTGCCTGCCTAAATAGATCACTGCCTTTTCATCCTTACTTCCCCATCCCCCAAAAAAATTCTGCTGAAGAAGGAAGTAACAAACCACTCCAGTATCTTTGCTAAGAAAACCTGCAAATGGGTTTAAGAGGAGTCATACAACTGACCAATAACTAGACTAAAAATTCCATGATTAGTCTTCAGGACTTTGCTATATCTTACACTAAGGACACAGTGATTGAAAGAAAAATTGAATTTCTGAATTCAGTTTAATTTATTGTGAAAATCAGAGAATTCAAGAAACTTAGTGAGGATCCCCTTTAGGTTGGCCTATTGATATTCTAGATCAGGGGGCAGTCAGGTGGCACAGTGGATAGAGCACCAGCCCTGAAGTCAGGAGGACTTGAGTTCAAATGTGACCTCAAATAGTTAACACTTCCTACATATGTGACCCTGGGCAAATCACTTAACCCCAATTGCCTCAAAAAAAAAAAAAAAAAAAAAAAAGATATTCTAGATCAGTTAGATGTAGAACAGTTTGGGTGTGCAAGAGGATTGGCTAAAATCTCAGAGACAGGATGATTCTAGAGCAAAATCTAGAGATTGTATACTTATATACAAAAGTAGTGTGTGATGGCGATTGGGTCATCTTGTTTGCATACTTCCTTGGCCCAGGTTATAACTCAGTTTATTTTGGGTACCCTCTTCTATGGGATGGAGTTTGTGAGCCTGGTGCTCCTGGGCTTCAGAACAGATCACACAGAGAGCAGTCTGATCATCCTCACAGAAAAGCTTGAAAAACTTCTGGTGAATGGGACATTGAGGCTGTCCTTCAGAATACTGTAAAAACTGGCGTTTGAGCTCCTTGCCTAAGTCAACAATACCACCAAAGCGAGCATTGACTCCAGGCATCCGTTGGACAATGATGAAATCCTTGCATTCAGGGCAAAAAACAGTTCCAGCTTCCGGGTTCCTCTTCCCAATGAAACATTGCTGGCAAAGAGAGTGTCCACAATCAATGGAGACTGGCTTTCTGTAATAGTGACTACAAGTGCTACAAATAAGTTCCTTCTGCATTTGCTGGATCAGTTTAACCTCCATGTTGCTGTAGGAAAAGAATGGATAGGATGAGTATTAGCTAGAAAACCATGACATGAGATTTTTGTTGTTGAGCTTACTGACTTAAAACCATCTTTGTGAAGTCCATTATAGATCATTCTAGCGATCCATATGTGTGTATATTACACATACATACATGTGTATAGTCATATGTTATATATTGATAACGTTGAACAAGTGTGCAATGCATGTACATATCTATATACATACATATGTATGTGTGGATGTACATTTGTGTATGGCAAGCATGCATACGCACACACACACATATATATCTGTTAAATTTCAGATCCAGTTATTAAGCATTCAATAGACTATCTCTAGGGATCATCCTCCATCATTCAGTGCTTCATAAGTTCCTTATTTTTAAAAATGTTAAACTATGCTAACTCAATATTAAACACACTCTGCTGCCAAGGAAAGAAGGGAATCTGAAATTTTGTGAAAGACAACTGAGATCCCATGCTTTTATGATTTCATTGGTAACTTTTCAATTCTCCACTCACTGCCTCATTGCCAAGGAACCCAGCTTGTCCCTGTGAGTATCAGGGGTTTTAACTTGCCATTCCTAGCATTTCTACCTTCTCCATATTGAGGAAATGTCCACAGTTTGGGACGGAATAGGTGGCTACGAACTCTTTGCAATTATTTTCAAAGTGGGGGAATTAGCATGAAAACCTCCTTATATAGAGAAGGTCCTATTTCTTGTGCTGTACATCTTTGCTTTTTGCAAAATCTAGCCACTTCTTGTTAGGCCCATTCTCACACCTAATGAATGCTAATCTATCCTAATGCCCAGACCCGATAAAACACTCTGGTAAATATAATCTCAATCTCAGATCTGTTTTGAGGTCTCTGGACTCCTCTGGCTGCAGTCTCCTACAGAAGCAGTTTTAAGCACAACAGAGCAGCAGAGAGTTTTGGCCAACAAGCTTCGATTTCATTCACGTGGTTTACATCCATTCTATGACCTCCTGCAGTTACCTGGGTGCTGCTCCTCCAGGACAAGCTGTGGATGATAAAGAGATGGAGTTCCTCCTGCCCTGAGCTCATATGGCACCTATGAGGTGACAGACACAAGCCAATGGATGCTGAAGTTTACATCCTGTACTTGACGAGAGATTTAAGGATTCCCGCCTTGGCTGGAGGTCCCACCCACAAGAAAGTCCCTAAGTACTCAACTCCAATATGTCTGAGGACCACAGAGACTCATCTCAATTGTGCTTGCTTGACCTTTCTAATGGACCCTTACAATTTCTCCCATGCTTAAGCACCCCCTTGCATCTCTTGAAAGGTGAGCAACATTTACTTCCCTCTCGATGCTCTTTCATTTTCCCTTTCCACTATGACCCCAACATGCAATTTTTAGTTCCTTAAAAAAAAAAAAAAAAAAAAAAAAGCTGCCCTGAAAGATACTTACTTTTCTATAATTTCTTTTCTTCTCTAGCACGGATCTGCTAACTCTGACTTCCAAGGGAAATGCCTTTGATTTGAACAACCTGGCCCCTTCATGGAAAGTAGCCCCACCCTTTCATTTATTCCTACTAAAGGTGTGAATTTACCTTGATTGGAATCAAGGCCCTGAGGTCCAATGAACACTTCTAATCAGCAGCAACCCCGAAGTCCTCCAAACTCACACTTTTGTCTGATTGCTAAAGATTCACAGCTTCCAAAATGCTGAGC
Organism: Sminthopsis crassicaudata; assembly: GCF_048593235.1. Classification (NCBI taxonomy): domain Eukaryota; kingdom Metazoa; phylum Chordata; class Mammalia; order Dasyuromorphia; family Dasyuridae; genus Sminthopsis; species Sminthopsis crassicaudata. The sequence goes on from NC_133619.1 coordinate 653,139,440, forward strand.
CTACATGAGTATTCAGCCTATGAGGTCTGGAGGAGTACTTAGAATAAGGTTCTCTCCTTTTCTTCTTGCTTTAGGAAAGATTCTACAACATTAAATAGATTAGGCTTGGATTCAGGAAGCAGACATTTCTTCCTGTTTTTACCTTTTTGTTTCCTCTGTGTCTCAACCTCCTAATAAAATAGGATATATCATAAATATTGCCTCAGTCACAGGGCTACTAAAGCGTGAATTTTATGGAACAAACTTGACTGGCAGTACATGGTAACATAGCTATCTTTGTTTCACTCAATGATTCCCACCAGGGAAGAGGGAAACTCTAAAACTCTGAAAAATCCTTAAAGGAGAAAACCTCCTTCGACTCTGCCTCAATAAGGGACACTGCCCCAAGGCTTTTTCCTTTAAATGAATTTTAAGATTTGACTGAGGGGGGAATAAAGAGGGAACCCCAAAATCCATTTAAATTACTTGACAGTGATCTAAAAAACTTCCTGGTTCAATGACACTAATCTTAGTTAATAATACTCCTTCTAGGAAACAATTCTAAATAAACCATCCCTTTTAAAATTTAATAATTAAGAATTGTAGTGAATAGGATTGCAATGAGGCAAATTTGGGCTTAATTTCTTGGTGAGGGGGGGGATGCTAATGATTTAAATATAGAATTGTTATAGCTTGTTTTGAGATAAGGCAGGTTTCCTATCATTCCAAATTTTTCATAAGAAGGCAGTTCACCATTTGTTAGTTTTTTTTTTTGGGGGGGGGGGTTTGTGTTTTTTTTTTTTTTTTTTTTTTGGCGATAGATATTTTTGGGTAGGAGTGGACCAAATGGTTATATAGGCCAATTCCATGCTATATATAGTTTTGTGATTCCTTTATCATGTGAATAATTTAAATTTTTTTTAATTAATGAAGTGATTTGAATCATACACTTAAAAATTTACATTAAAACAGTCATAATAAAATAACATAACTTAATCCTAAACACTTCTGCCTAGGTATTTTGTGCTCATTGAATTTTGGGACATCCTTAGATTTGTAGGATCCTTCCTTTGTATAGTCTTCTCTAATGATGTTCAGGAATTGCCAGTGAACATTTTTCAAATAATTTAACATTTATGTGAGGGATAGAAAATCCTATCCAAAAATGACTACTCAGATCACCCATAGAAAAGCAGAATTATTAGAATCTCAAGAAGCGGACCCCATCCTGGTCTGTGAGCCAGATTCACAGCAGGAGAGAGCCACTCTCTTGAAGATGTTCACAAATTTTATACATTTCAAACAAAGAACCTCCAAAATCCCACCCTCCATAGGTTGTCATTGGTCATATTTGGTCAGTGGAATGCAGCTGACAAAGTGATTTATAACCTCTTCTTCTTTGGGCAATGGAAAGCAGCCTAGGCCTTCACTTGAGTGGGGCCTATAGGTCTGGTTTACGTTAGCTAGCAGTCTCTGATCAATATGTGCTTAATCTGTAAGTTCTTCACCATATCTTACTCCACACATGTTCTAACACGTTTTGTACTTTGTTTATTAAAATAGATTTCTTGTTTGGCTCAGTTACGATATTTTCAACCTTTTCTAATGAGAGGCAACTAGTGACTCAGTGGCTAGAGTATTGCAATCTGTGTTAGGAAGAGATGAGTTTAAATCCAGCTTCAGACACTTCCCTTTAATCTCTGCCTGCCTAAACTAGACCACTGCCTTTTCATCCTTACTCCCCCACCCCCCCCCAAAAAAAAAAATTCTGAAGGAAGTAACAAACCACTCTTTGTTAAGAAAACCTGCAAATGGGTTTAAAAGGAGTCATACAAGTGAGCAATAACTAGACTAAAAATTGCATGATTAGTCTTCAGGACCTTGCTATATCTTACACTAAGTACACAGTGATTGAAAGAAAAATTAAATTTCTGAATTCAGTTTGATTTATTGTGAAAAATCAGAGACTTCAAGAAATTTAGAGATCATGCCTTTTAGGTTTGTGAGGGATAGAAACCCCTATCCAAAAATGACCGCTCAGAGACTTCTTGAAGTAAAAAGCAGAAAAGTTATTAATAAATTCTCATGAGAATGAGCACTTCCACCGTGAGGAGGGAAAGAGAGAAAGCTCACAGCAGAAAGGCTAAAGAAGTAGGAAAAATATACAGGTTTTATAGGTTTGGTTGCAAAGGTTACATCATAGGTTGGGGCATTAAGAAATAGGTGTCTCATCCCCTTAATTGAATTTTAGACATTGGTGCCAAAAACACATTAGAACAGAATGCTTTCAGATTCCCTGGTTCTGAGAGCAACCACACATCAGACCTTCAACTTCAATCTTCTAGGCTCACAGCATATAACAATAGTCTAAATATTGACAACGTTCAACAGTGATAAATGTCATTCATTTTAGGGTAAGCAAATATATCTAAAGTCTAGGTAAATATTGCCTAATGCTCAACATACTTATGCAGGTCACAGAGACCTAGAAATGATGAATAATAAGATATAGAAATGGAATTTAAACATTCCTGGAAGTTCTTCACTTTATCTTCATTCCACACAGGTTGGAGGATTGGAGCCAAGATCTCCAATTTGTAAGCACTGATTTCTATCTTCCTCTAGTAGCAGCTTATCTTTCTCTTCCTGTTTAATCCTCAAAGTACAGTAACAAAAGTGGTGATTCTGCTGTGGTAGAGATTTTATCATGCAAGAGCTCTCAGAAAGAAGTCTTGGTTTCTTTAGATAAGCTTCTGTATGCCAGTTTGTCTTTGATGAAACTAATCTTTATTGGAAAAAGAAATAGCCTTTTTTGGGGGGGTGAGGGAGGTTATCGTCATATCAATCTTATCCAATTTGGAGCCTCCCTCGGAAAACATTGTCATTTTGAAATATTTTAATTGACCTGTAGCATTTTGTTTTTGTAAAATGGTTTAAGATACTTCTTGGACTTTTTTAAACTGAATCAGTAAATGGCTGATGGAGGTCCTTTAGTTTTTAAAAAAATGACATTTGAGAGATAATTGAATGTTGCATATTGGAGCTCTACAGGACTGTGATATTATGCAACCACTTTGGAGACTACAAAAGTAGTCTGTGATGATGATTGGGTCATCTTGTTTGCATACTTCCTTGGCCCAGGTTATAACTCAGTTTATTTTGGGTACCCTCTTCTATGGGATAGAGTTTGTGAGCCTGGTGCTCCTGGGCTTCAGAACAGATCACACAGAGAGCAGTCTGATCATCCTCACAGAAAAGCTTGAGAAACTTCTGGTGAATGGGACATTGAGGCTGTCCTTCAGAATACTGTAAAAACTGGCGTTTGAGCTCCTTGCCTAGGTCAACAATACCACCAAAGCGAGCATTGACTCCAGGCATCCATTGGACAATGATGAAATCCTTGCATTCAGGGCAAAAAACAGTTCCAGCTTCCGGGTTCCTCTTCCCAATGAAACATTGCTGGCAAAGAGAGTGTCCACAATCAATGGAGACTGGCTTTCTGTAATAGTGACTACAAGTGCTACAAATAAGTTCCTTCTGCAATTGCTGGATCAGTTTAACCTCCATGTTGCTGTAGGAAGAGAATGGATAGGATGAGAGCCTTGGCTAGAAAACCATGACATTTTTGTGGTTGGGCTTAAAGCCGTCTTCATGAAGTACATGTGAGCTATAGTGAAAGTCCATTATACATAAACCATTCTTGCTATCCACATTCGTGTATGTTACACATACATATAGGTATACACACACATTTATACAGCCATACGTGTTACACATCTCCATAAGGGTACAAGGCATGTACATGGCTATATACATGCACGTGTGTGGCAAGTATGCATGTATATACACACACATGTATGTTAAATTTAAGATCCAGTTATTAAACATTTAATAGACTATCTCTAGGTATCATCCTCCATCATTCAGTGCTTCATAAGTTCCTTATTTTTAAAAATGTTAAATAAACTATGCTAATTCAATATTAAACACACTCTGCTGCCAAGGAAAGAAGGGAATCTGAAATTTTTCTGAAGACTGAGATCCCATGCTTTTATGACTGCATTGGTAACCTTTCAATTCTCCACTCACTGCCTCATTGCCAAGGAACCCAGCTGGTCCCTATGAGTATGAGGGGGTTTTGCCTGCCATTCCTAGCATTTCTACCTTCTCCACACTGAGGAAATGTCCACAGTTTGGGATAGATCACACCCAGGACAGGAATAGTTGGCTGCTGACTCTTTGCAATTATTTTAAAAGTGGGGGAATTAGCGTAACAACATTTCTTGTGCTGTACATCCTTGCTTTCTGCAAAATCTAGCCATTTCCTATTAGGTCCATTCCCTCACCTAACTAATGCTAATCTATCCTAATGCCCAGGCCTGATAAAACACTCTGGTAAATATAGTCTCAATCTTACCTTTGTTTTGAGGTCTCTGGAATCCTCTGGCTGCAATCTCCTACAGAAGCAGTTTTAAGCACAACAGAGCAGCAGAGTTTTGGCCAACAAGCTTAAACTTCGTTCAAGTAGTTTACATCCACTGGGTGACCTCCTGCACTTATCTTGGTGCTGCTCCTCCAGGACAAGCTGTAGAGGATAAACAGATGGAGTTCCTCCTGCCCTGAGTTTATATGGCACCTATGAGGTCACAGACACAAGCCAATGGATGACGAAGTTAACATCCTGAACTTGATGAGATTTCAGAGTGAGATTTTAGGTTTCCAGCTGTGGCTCAAGGTCCCACCCACGAAGGAAGTCCCTAAGTACTCAACTCCAATCACATCCAGGCACCATTGGCCTACTTACCTCTCAGTTGTGCTAGCTAAACCTTTCTAATGGACTCTTACAATTTCTCCCATCCTTGGGCACCCCCTTGCATCTCTTGAAAGGTGAGCAGCATTTACTTCCCTCTCGATGCTCTTTCACTTTCCCTTCCCACTATGGCCCTAACATGGACTTTTTAGTTCCTTTAAAAAAAAAAAAAAAAAAAAAAAAAAAGCTGCCCTGAAAGACACTTACTTTTCTATAATTTCTTTTTTTTTCTCTAGCAGAGATCTGTTAACTCTCAATCTTCCAAGGGAAATGCCTCTGATTTGAACAACCTTCATGGAAGGTAGCCCCACCCTTTCATTTACTCCTACTAAAGGTGTGAATTTACCTTGATTGGAATCAAGGCCCTGAGGTCCAAAGAACACTTCTAATCAGCAGCAACCCCGAAGTCCTCCAAACTCACACTTTTGTGATTGCTAAAGATTCACAGCTTCCAAAATGCTGAGCCTGCGTGAGTATTCAGCCTATGAGGTCTGGAGGAGTACTTAGAATAAGGTTCTCTCCTCTTCTTCTTGCCTTAGGAAAGATTTCTACAACATCAGATTAGGCTTGGATTCAGGAAGCAGATCTTTTTTCCTGTTTTTACCTTTCTGCTTCCTGTGTCTCAACTTTCTTATAAAATAAGATATGTTATAAATATTGCCTTAGTCACAGGGCTATTAAAGCATGAATTTTTGGAACAAACTTGACTGGTAGTACAAGAGCTGTCTTTGTTTCAGTCAATGGCTCCCACCAGGGAAGAGGGAACCCCAAAAGTATGAAAAATCCTTAAAGGAGAAAACCTCCCTTCTGATCTGCCTCAGTGAGGGGACTCAACCCCAAGCACAAACAGTTTCATTTTTGTCATGTGGGTGGGGACTGCTCAATCCCAAAACCCACTGAATTCCGGCCAGATTCTAACAGAGGCAGAAACCCAGCCAGGAGCCAGGACTCCACACCCCTTTAGTTTGTAGCCAAGGGCCCCTATTATAAAAGAGCCAGACTGGAGCCCTCTCCTGTTCTCAGGCAGGAACTCTGAGACAGGAGAGGAAGTTTCTCTTTAACACTGCCTCCCAGATTAAGGAGACACATGGCCGTTTTTTGGGATCCCACCTCTCTCAGGGGTCCCAGGCCAGCACTCTCTTTGATCCGTTCTGGGGAGATAACCGGAGAAATTGCCAGATGAGCCCTTGCTGTTCAGGATGCATCTGATAAGATGGCATGTCTTTCTCCCCCACCTCCGTTCTGGCCTTTCCTCCCCTTACCCCATGTAGTGGAGATCACAGAACTCAAGGCCTTTTTCAGACCTCTCCAATATGGCCTTGGCAACCTGCCGTTTAAATGCTCCTATCCTGTCCCCTTCTGGGGGTACTGTACAGTGGGAAGATTGGGGACTCAATCTTAATCTTCTCAAATCTCTGGAAAAGTTTTCTCCAACTTTGAAACAAACTAATGTGGATATTTTAAAACAGGACTCAGTTTCCCTTATTTGGTCATTCTGCCTTAGAGCAATGCCTCCTGTCACAGCCTTTTAACTGTAAAGCCTCAAAATTACTCTTTTACCAGCTCAAGGGGCTGTCTACAAAGTCAGAGGATTTCAAACTGCTCTGGGTTTTTTTTCCTGCCCTCAGGGAACTTGCTTAAACTTCCTCACCTGATGGTGGAGAGATAAATAGCCTCGCTATCTCCTGAACCCCCCTTCCCCGCTATGTCTCTCTTTCCCTCTCTTACTTTCCTACCTTAACCTTACAGGTGGAAAGTTTTCACTCCTACTCTTCTCAATTCTAAGACCTATTTTTCCCTGGATTGGCATTCTATGCCACTGCCAGCAATTAAAGATTTTTTTTCCCTAAAAGCCAGGTTGCAGCTTTAAGAGAGACCTTTGGAATGATGGCTGGAGAATAAAATTCCAAATCAAATTGAATTAAATTGTTAAGAGAGTAAAAAGATAGCTTCTTTCTTTTCTCTTATTTCTTGACTGCAGGAGGAAATGAGAAATTAGAGGGAAAGACTGAACCTGTTTGAAAACTCCTTAACCACTTTAGAAGATCACGGCTCCTGCTGTAATTTAGACTGAGATTGGAGAGTGGGAAAGTGGTTGAATTATTGTGAACATGGTAACTGTATCATTGCATCTAAATAATTTTACTGTTGCCTTTGCAGGCTAGTTTAGGTTATCTCTGAATGTAAGATCTTAAGTACTTGTTGGGGTAAATTTCTGTGAACCTCCTTGAAAGGGGTCATATGTCTCCAATTAGGGTCTGACTTTTCTAAAAGCTTCAACACCCCCACACCCAACCCACTAAAGGTTGATCGGGGTAGGATCTTTTGTCTTCAACTCACCCACTGCTCTCTGTTAGTACCTAGTTTGCCTGGGGTGAAGGTCAGCTGCCTTCCCTCCCCCTGCCTCTTGGGAAGTGAATTGGGGGGAAGGGTGGCCATGTGGAATTCCGCCACACACACACACACACACACACACACACACACACACAAAGTGGGTTCTAGCCTCCTTTCTGCAGAGGCTTGGCATTGGCAAAAGATTTCAAGAGATAGGCCCACCTTTAAGTTAATTGATCTATTTTTAAGATTTGCTAAAACTGGGGCCGCTAGGTGGCACAGTGGAGAGAGCCCCAGCCCTGAATTCAGGAGGCCCCGAGTTCAAATCTGGTCTCAGACACTTAACCCTTCCTGGCTGTGTGACCCTGGGCAAGTCACTTCACCCCAGCCTCAGGGGGGGGGGGAAGATTTGTTAAAACTTTAACTATTGCTGTATGTTTGAGGGATTTTAGGAAATGTACTAGTCTGTCATGTATATGGATTTTGATTCTCTTGGGCTTTATATGTGGAATAGTAATCTTGAATGAGATGAGATCTCTCAAGACAATTGTAAAAATTGAGTAAGGCTTCATCCACTTCAGAGTTTGAGTAAACCTGAAGGACTTTGAAGATTGATTCAAGGGCATACTTAAGTCCCCTTCCTGGCTATCCTCCCGTGACATAATTTTCTCCCTATTTCAGTCAAATATGAGCAATTATGTACTTATTGGAGGGTCAGTGGTGAGAAGGGGGTATTTGTGTTAGTGATTAAAAGTGTCAATCCTGCTCCAGAAGGTGCTTGCTCCCTTCCATTGTCTGCTTAATGGTTGGGATGCCCTTCTCCCGAGAATGTAGGATAAACTTTGCTTTGCTTCTGGAGAGCTCTCCAACTTTTTTTATTAAATGATGACCCCTCACCATTTCTGTACCACACAATCAGATTTCTTTTCCGTGTAAAAAAGGGAGGAAGGAAACTGATTGAAACTGGTCAGGAAATTGGAAAAACTGTATTTTTGTTAGGCACTTCTGCTCTGCCCATTTCATGAGTTCAGATTGAATTGGAAATTATTTAAGTCCTTCCTTCAAATTTACTGGCCTATGATTTGCAGGTTATGTTTTAACTTTGAATTCCCTTATTCTGCTAGAATTGCCCTGGCAGACTCAGTTTTGGGGATTATTCTTTAGAAACAACCAGAAATCAGACTCCTGTCCTGGGATTGGCAGTCTCTCTGCTCTGTTTCTCCCCTCCTGTTACCCCAGTTCCTTAATTACTATTTCAGCATTTTGATATCAAGCCTCTAATAGTTTGGGGTTCCCTGTCTTAGTCCAACTGCATTAATTTGCTCAGAAATCTGTCTCCTAAGAGCAGCTCCTGTTCTATAGAGAGGGGACAGGTGGAGCTACTCTAGGCCCCATGTTTTCCCTCTTTTGGAGCCCCTGGCAGAAGTGGGGTGTTCCTCTTAGGGCAGCAGGACTGCCTTAAGAACGGCTACTCAGCAGAGGCTGAATTTAATGCACAAATGACTACAGACCTCAAAGTGTCCATATCTGGCTGAGCTGTTCCCCAACTGCAGAAGACGTGAGCAGGGAGGCTTCTGTGTCTCCCTAAATGAGGAGTGCTGTTTGATGCTAATCATTCTGGGGTTATCAGGAAGAAACTGGTCTTTGCCACAAGTCCTTGCATTTTTCTAGTTTTAGTTTGATTCTCCTGATTCAGTTTCCCTAATTATCCTGACTCAGTCCTGCCTCAGTTTTCCTGCTTCACAGTTCTGCAAAACCTCCTGTCTCTCTTTATCAGAATACTTGATAAGGGTAAAAGATCTTATGTTTTGGAACAGGGCTCCTCAAACTATGGCCCAAGGGCCAGATGCGGCCCACTGAGGATGTTTATTGGGCCAGCCTATGGCAGAATCAGACCCGAAGTGACTTTCGACCTAAACTGGCTTTACAACACATACTTCAGGCACTGGGCTGAGGAGGGGGAGACAGAGTGTGAGGCGCTCCAACAGTCTGAGGGACAATTGGCCCCCTATTTAAAAAGTTTGAGGACCACTGTTTTAGACTATCAGAATTTTTCTCTCCTATGACTATGGGAATGTCAGACACTGTCCCATCAAGATGTTGCTCTCCATGCCTGGAGTGCCTCTGACAGGGGAGACCGGAATTCAGTTACCTTGACCTTAACCCTATCTCGACCTAGAAGCCAATCCCACCTCTGTTAAGTACCACTAATTAACCTTTCTATAGAGTTCAGCTGACTACCCAAGTTTTCTATAGAGCTGAACTAAAGCTAAGTACTCCTACTTAACTATCAATAGAACTGAATTCACGTTAAGTACCACCACTTAAGCTCTATACAATTTGAACTATCACCAATCAAACTTTCTATAACTTTACTGAAGCCTATTCAAACCCAAAACTTCTCTATTGTCTCAAAAGCCCTCAAGACCTAACTCTGGTCATATAACTAAGTACTCTGACTGAACCAAAATGGCAGAACACTCTAACCCCATCTTGGAGTTTTTGTCCTCTGAGATCTCTCAGTAATTTAAAATAAACTTTTACTTTCTATTTTGCAAATTGAGTAAATTCTTTTACTTCACCACCATAAGCCTGGAAATCCTCAACACCTCCCCCGATTATGTCATCCCTCTCCTGAAGGCTCACCCCACCCTGTCAGAGTCCCATTCGGGCGCTCTGTACTCTGACTCCACTCCTGCCTCAGTCTAAGGATTTCAGTCTTGATGATTTACTATTCAAGAGGTATTTTTTTTTTGTTTTGTTTTGTTTTCCAGTTAGCCACCACCCCATACTTTCTACAGTGAGGTAGGACAGTTCAACATCCCAGGACTTGGTTGACACTGTCTGGAGCTCTTACCCTAAGCAGAGTATTTCCCATAGACACATCTATGGTGAAAACTTCTGGGAACTGACAAAAATGAAAATTTTTGTCATATCTTTCTCGGGGACACCCGAAGATAATGAAAAGCAATAGAATTAGGGTGCTTGGGGCCTGTTGCCCTACACTTACACTGTCTTTTAATGCAGAGACACACTTGGCTTGAAAACTGCCTCCACCTAGCAACTTGAACACTGATTAGATTAGCTGAAAGGGACCCCATCTCCCTCCACCCACCTTGAAAGGAGCTTCCTTTGCATCTTAACACTTCTGCTAACTGAACACACCCAGACTAGTCTCTTTCAAAGCTGAAAAACTCAAAGCCTAATGAGATCTGGGATCCACCTACCCCCTCAGCCCTCCAAACAGCTGTTGTTTTTTTTCTTTAGCTCTAACCTGAGACTGGGAAAAATACCCCTTAGATGCCCCATTGCCATCCCTAAATCCCCCCTACCTCATGCCAACTCCTGGCATGAACCCCCCAAAATCTCTATGACCCTTGCCAGCTCTAAGCAGTTAAGATGAAATTGTCGCCCCTTTATCCCACATGCATTTAGAAATGACTGCTTGAGGGGGGAATGAAGAGGGAACCCAGGAACTCTGAAAATCCTTGAAGGAGAAAATCTCCTTCAATTCTGCCTCAATAAGAACACTGCCCCACAGCTTTTTGCTTTAATGAATTTAAGTTTTGACTATTGAGGGGGAATGAAGAGGGAACCCTAAAACTAGAATTTAAAAATCCATTTAAATTACTTGAGAATGATCTAAAAACTTCCTGGTTCAGTGACACTTATCTTCGTTAATAGGACATACTATAACTTTTAAAATCTAATATTAGGAGTTTTAGTGAATAGGATTGCAATGAGGCAAATTTGAGCTTAATTTTTTGGTGGGGGGAGATGCTAATGATTTAAATATAGAATTGTTATAGCTTCTTTCAAGATAGGCAGATTTCCTATCATTCCAAATTTTTCATAAGAAGGTAGTTCACCATTTGATAGGTTTTTTCAGTAAAGATACTTTTGGGTAGGAGCTGGACCAAATGGTTATATAGGCCAATTCCATGCTATATAAAGTTTTGTGATTCCTTGATCCTGTGAATTAAAATTTTTTTTAATTAATGAAGTAATTTGAACTATACACTTAAACTTTTACATTAAAACAGTCATAATAAAATAACATAACTTTATCTTAAACACTACTGCCTAGATATTTCATACTCATTGAATTTTGAGACGGTCTTAGATTTGTAGGACCTTCCGTTGTTTACTCTTCTCTGATTGATGTTCGGGAATTACAACTGAACATTTTTCAACTAATTTAACATTTCCATCACACATGTTCTTCTAATACTTGTTTTGCATTTTGTTTGTTACGATATAGGAGATTTCTTGTTTGGCTCAGTTACGATATTTTCAACCTTTTCTAATGAGAGGCAACTATTGACTCAGTGGCTAGAGTATTGCAATCTGTGTTAGGAAGAGATGAGTTTAAATCCAGCTTCAGACACTTCCCTTTAATCTCTGCCTGCCTAAACTAGACCACTGCCTTTTCATCCTTACTCCCCCACCCCCCAAAAAAAAATTCTGAAGGAAGTAACAAACCACTCTTTGTTAAGAAAACCTGCAAATGGGTTTAAAAGGAGTCATACAAGTGAGCAATAACTAGACTAAAAATTGCATGATTAGTCTTCAGGACCTTGCTATATCTTACACTAAGTACACAGTGATTGAGAGAAAAATTAAATTTCTGAATTCAGTTTGATTTATTGTGAAAATCAGAGACTTCAAGAAATTTAGGGATGTCCTTTAGGTTTGTGAGGGATAGAAACCCCTATCCAAAAATGACCGCTCAGAGACTTCTTGAAGTAAAAAGCAGAAAAGTTGTTTATTAATAAATCCCCGTGAGAATGAGCACTTCCACCGTGAGGAAGGAAAGAGAGAAAGCTCACAGCAGAAAGGCTAAAGAAGTAGGAAAGATATACAGGTTTTATAGGTTTGGTTGCAAAGGTTACATCATAGGTTGGGGCATTAAGAAATAGGTGTCTCATCCCCTTAATTGAATTTTAGACATTGGTGCCAAAAACACATTAGAACAGAATGCTTTCAGATTCCCTGGTTCTGAGAGCAACCACACATCAGACCTTCAACTTCAGACTTCTAGGCTCACAGCATATAACAATAGTCTAAATATTGACAACGTTCAACAGTGATAAATGTCATTCATTTTAGGGTAAGCAAATATATCTAAAGTCTAGGTAAATATTGCCTAATGCTCAACATACTTATGCAGGTCACAGAGACCTAGAAATGATGAATAATAAGATATAGAAATGGAATTTAAACATTCCTGGAAGTTCTTCACTTTATCTTCATTCCACACAGGTTGGAGGATTGGAGCCAAGATCTCCAATTTGTAAGCACTGATTTCTATCTTCCTCTAGTAGCAGCTTATCTTTCTCTTCCTGTTTAATCCTCAAAGTACAGTAACAAAAGTGGTGATTCTGCAGTGGTTGAGATTTTATCATGCAAGAGCTCTCAGAAAGAAGTCTTGGTTTCTTTTTTCTTTTTTCCTGATAATTCTTTATTATTAATTTTATAATTATAAAATTTTTTTGACATTAAGTATTGAATTCCTAAGGTATAAGTAACCTGGGTAGATAGACAGTAGTGCTAACAGTTTACATTCAATTCCCAGTGTTCCTTCTCTGGGTGTAGTTGTTTCTGTCCATCATTGATCAGCTGGAAGTGAGTTGGATAGAAGTCTTGGTTTCTTTAGATAAGCTTATTTATGCCAGTTTGTCTTTGATGAAATTAATCTTTATAGGAAAAAGGAATAGCTTTTTTTTTTTTTTAAATGACATTTGAGAGATAATTGAATGTTGCATATTGGAGCTCTACAGGACTGTAATATTATGCAACCACTTTTGTAGTCTGTGATGATGATTGGGTCATCTTGTTTGCATACTTCCTTGGCCCAGGTTATAACTCAGTTTATTTTGGGTACCCTCTTCTATGGGATGGAGTTTGTGAGCCTGGTGCTCCTGGGCTTCAGAACAGATCACACAGAGAGCAGTCTGATCATCCTCACAGAAAAGCTTGAGAAACTTCTGGTGAATGGGACATTGAGGCTGTCCTTCAGAATACTGTAAAAACTGGCGTTTGAGCTCCTTGCCTAGGTCAACAATACCACCAAAGCGAGCATTGACTCCAGGCATCCATTGGACAATGATGAAATCCTTGCATTCAGGGCAAAAAACAGTTCCAGCTTCCGGGTTCCGCTTCCCAATGAAACATTGCTGGCAAAGAGAGTGTCCACAATCAATGGAGACTGGCTTTCTGTAATAGTGACTACAAGTGCTACAAATAAGTTCCTTCTGCAATTGCTGGATCAGTTTAACCTCCATGTTGCTGTAGGAAGAGAATGGATAGGATGAGAGCCTTGGCTAGAAAACCATGACATTTTTGTGGTTGGGCTTAAAGCCGTCTTCATGAAGTACATGTGAGCTATAGTGAAAGTCCATTATACATAAACCATTCTTGCTATCCACATTCGTGTATGTTACACATACATATAGGTATACACACACATTTATACAGCCATACGTGTTACACATCTCCATAAGGGTGCAAGGCATGTACATGGCTATATACATGCACGTGTGTGGCAAGTATGCATGTATATACACACACACATGTATGTTAAATTTAAGATCCAGTTATTAAACATTCAATAGATAAGTTCCTTATTTTTAAAAATGTTAAATAAACTATGCTAATTCAATATTAAACACACTCTGCTGCCAAGGAAAGAAGGGAATCTGAAATTTTTCTGAAGACTGAGATCCCATGCTTTTATGACTGCATTGGTAACCTTTCAATTCTCCACTCACTGCCTCATTGCCAAGGAACCCAGCTGGTCCCTATGAGTATGAGGGGGTTTTGCCTGCCATTCCTAGCATTTCTACCTTCTCCATGCTGAGGAAATGTTGGGGATAGATCACACCCAGGACAGGAATAGTTGGCTGCTGACTCTTTGCAATTATTTTAAAAGTGGGGGAATTAGCGTAACAACATTTCTTGTGCTGTACATCCTTGCTTTCTGCAAAATCTAGCCATTTCCTAGAACAAGCTATTAATCAACTCCCCAGGAAAAAATCCCCAGGGCCAGATGGATTCACATGTGAATTCTACCAAACATTTAAAGAACAATTAGCCCCAATGTTATATAAATTATTTGAAAAAATAGGGGATGAAGGAGTCCTACCAAACTCCTTTTATGACACAGACATGGTACTGATACCTAAACCTGGTAGATCGAAAACTGAGAAAGAAAATTATAGACCAATCTCCTTAATGAATATTGATGCTAAAATCTTAAATAAGATAATAGCAAAAAGACTTCAGAAAATCATCTCCAAGATAATACACTATGATCAAGTAGGATTTATTCCAGGAATGCAGGGCTGGTTTAATATTAGGAAAACTATTAATATAATTGACCATATTAATAATCAAATTAATAAGAACCATATGATCATCTCAATAGATGCAGAAAAAGCATTTGACAAAATCCAACATCCATTCCTACTAAAAACTCTTGAGAGTATAGGAATAAATGGATTATTCCTTAGAATAATCAGGAGTATATATTTAAGACCGTCAGTAAGCATAATATGCAATAGAAATAAACTGCAACCTTTCCCAGTAAGATCAGGAGTGAAACAAGGTTGCCCACTATCACCATTACTATTCAATATAGTACTAGAAACGCTAGCCTCGGCAATAAGAGCCGAGAAAGAGATTCAAGGAATTAGAGTAGGAAATGAGGAAATTAAACTATCACTTTTTGCAGATGACATGATGGTATACTTAGAGAACCCCAAAGACTCTGCTAAAAAGCTACTAGAAATAATTCAAAATTTCAGCAAAGTGGCAGGATACAAAATAAATCCACATAAATCCTCGGCATTTTTATATATCACTAACAAAATGCAACAGCAAGAGATACAAAGAGAAATTCCGTTCCAAACAAATGTTGAGAGTATAAAGTATTTGGGAATCCATCTACCAAAGAAAAGTCAGGAATTATATGAGAAAAATTACAAAACACTTGCCACAAAATAAAATCAGATTTAAATAATTGGAAAGACATTCAGTGCTCTTGGATAGGCCGAGCGAATATAATAAAGATGACAATACTCCCCAAACTAATCTATTTATTTAGTGCTATACCAATCAGACTCCCAAGAAACTATTTTAATGACCTAGAAAAAATAACAACAAAATTCATATGGAAGAATAAAAGGTCAAGAATTGCAAGGGAACTAATGAAAAAAAACTCAGAGGAAGGTGGTCTAAGTGTACCTGATCTAAAGCTATATTATATAGCAGCAGTCACCAAAACCATTTGGTATTGGCTACGAAATAGACCGGTAGATCAGTGGAACAGATTAGATACAAAGGACAAAAAAGGGTACATCTATAGCAATCTAATCTTTGACAAACCCAAAGATTCCAACATTAGGGATAAAAATTATTCGGAAAAAACTGTTGGGAAAACTGGAAATTAGTATGGCAGAAATTAGATATGGATCCACACTTAACACCATATACCAAGATAAGATCAAAATGGGTCCATGATTTAGGCATAAAGAGGGAGATAATAAATAGATTAGAGGAACAGAGGATAATCTACCTCTCAGACTTGTGGAGGAGGAAGGAATTTATGACCAGAGGAGAACTAGAGATCATTATTGATCACAAAATAGAAGATTTTGATTACATCAAACTAAAAAGTTTCTGTACAAATAATACTAATGCAAACAAGATTAGAAGGGAAGTAACAAATTGGGAAAATATTTTTAAAAACAAAGGTTCTGACAAAGGTCTCATTTCCAAAATATATAGAGAACTGACCATAATTTATAAGAAACCGAACCATTCTCCAATTGATAAATGGTCAAAGGATATGAACAGACAATTCTCAGAGGAAGAAATTGAAACTATATCCACTCACATGAAAGAGTGTTCCAAATCACTACTGATCAGAGAAATGCAAATTAAGACCACTCTGAGATACCACTACACACCTGTCAGATTGGCTAAGATGACAGGAACAAATAATGACAAATGTTGGAGGGGATGTGGGGAAATTGGGACACTAATACATTGCTGGTGGAGTTGTGAAAGAATCCAGCCATTCTGGAGAGCAATCTGGAATTATGCCCAAAAAGTTATCAAACTGTGCATACCCTTTGACCCAGCAGCGCTACTACTGGGATTATATCCCAAAGAAATACTAAAGAGCGGAAAGAGACATATATGTGCCAAAATGTTTGTGGCAGCTCTTTTTGTTGTAGCTAGAAACTGGAAGATGAATGGATGTCCATCAGTTGGAGAATGGTTGGGTAAATTGTGGTATATGAAGGTTATGGAATATTATTGCTCTGTAAGAAATGACCAGCAGGAGGAATACAGAGAGGCCTGGAGAGACTTAAATCAACTGATGCTGAGTGAAACGAGCAGAACCAGAAGATCACTGTACACTTCAACAACAATACTGTATGAGGATGTATTCTGATGGAAGTGGAAATCTTCAACATAAAGAAGATCCAACTCACTTCCAGTTGATCAATGATGGACAGAGGTAGCTACACCCAGAGAAGAAACACTGGGAGGGGAATGAAAATTGTTAGCACTAATATCTGTCTGCCCAGGTTGCATGTACCTTCGGATTCTAATGTTTATTGTGCAACAAGAAAATGATATTCACACACATGTATTGTACCTAGATTATATTGTAACACATGTAAAATGTATGGTATTGCCTGTCGTCGGGGGGAGAGAATAGAGGGAGGGGGGGTAATTTGGAAAAATGAATACAAGGGATAATATTATAAAATATATATATATATATATATATATATATATATATATATATATAAAATCTAGCCATTTCCTATTAGGTCCATTCCCTCACCTAACTAATGCTAATCTATCCTAATGCCCAGGCCTGATAAAACACTCTGGTAAATATAGTCTCAATCTTACCTTTGTTTTGAGGTCTCTGGAATCCTCTGGCTGCAATCTCCTACAGAAGCAGTTTTAAGCACAACAGAGCAGCAGAGTTTTGGCCAACAAGCTTAAACTTCGTTCAAGTAGTTTACATCCACTGGGTGACCTCCTGCACTTATCTTGGTGCTGCTCCTCCAGGACAAGCTGTAGAGGATAAACAGATGGAGTTCCTCCTGCCCTGAGTTTATATGGCACCTATGAGGTCACAGACACAAGCCAATGGATGACGAAGTTAACATCCTGAACTTGATGAGATTTCAGAGTGAGATTTTAGGTTTCCAGCTGTGGCTCGAGGTCCCACCCAAGGTCCCACCCACGAAGGAAGTCCCTAAGTACTCAACTCCAATCACATCCAGGCACCATTGGCCTACTTACCTCTCAGTTGTGCTAGCCAAACCTTTCTAATGGACTCTTACAATTTCTCCCATCCTTGGGCACCCCCTTGCATCTCTTGAAAGGTGAGCAGCATTTACTTCCCTCTCGATGCTCTTTCACTTTCCCTTCCCACTATGGCCCTAACATGGACTTTTTAGTTCCTTTAAAAAAAAAAAAAAAAAAAAAAAAAAAAAAGCTGCCCTGAAAGACACTTACTTTTCTATAATTTCTTTTTTTCTCTAGCAGTGATCTGTTAACTCTCAATCTTCCAAGGGAAATGCCTCTATTTGAACAACCTTTATGGAAGGTAGCCCCACCCTTTCATTTACTCCTACTAAAGGTGTGAATTTACCTTGATTGGAATCAAGGCCCTGAGGTCCAAAGAACACTTCTAATCAGCAGCAACCCCGAAGTCCTCCAAACTCACACTTTTGTTCGATTGCTAAAAATTCACAGCTTCCAAAATGCTGAGCCTGCGTGAGTATTCAGCCTATGAGGTCTGGAGGAGTACTTAGAATAAGGTTCTCTCCTCTTCTTCTTGCCTTAGGAAAGATTTCTACAACATTAGATTAGGCTTGGATTCAGGAAGCAGGCATTTCTTCCTGTTTTTACCTTTTTGCTTCTTCTGTGTCTTAACCTCCTTTAAAATAAGATATATTATAAATATTGCCTTAGTCACAGGGCTATTAAAGCATGAATTTATGGAACAAACTTGACAGGTAGTAAATGGTAATATAGCTGTCTTTGTTTCAGCCAATGACTCTCACTGGTAAGCAATACGAGAGATCTGTATTATCTCCTTATTTTCAGCTGAGACTATTGAAAGCCTGGGGAGTTGAGGGCTCTGTCCTTCCAAAAGGCTTCATTTCAGATTCCTTTTATAATCTAGAAATGTTTGTTCTTTCTTTACACATGATTCACCTTTTTGGACTTGAGGTTTTGTGTCTTATTCTACAAAGAAGTAAACCTTTCCCTGGTCTAAATCCAGGCAGACATTAATCACATAAGTTTTGGATTTAGGGAACTTTAGATTGAATTATATTTAAGGGAGAATGAAGTCATTCCTTATTTCCTTTGAAAGATATGCTATGACTTGAATAGGAAAAAAGGGCTTAGAAATCCCTTCATGAAAGAAGACATCAGATCACAATGGTAGTTGCAGACGAAAGATTTGGTTTAAATCAATTTTATTCTTGCCCCTTATAGGAAGGAGGGAGGGTCAGAACTTAGAAAACTTGTGGAGTTAATGAGGAATCGTGTAAGGATCCTTTAAATGGGCGGCCATGGTGCAACAGGAGATTGAGGGGTCCAGAAGTAATCTCTGTGGATATAGGACTGCCCTTTGGGTGGGATCCCCAGCCATATTGTGATAGCTTCGTAATGGGTGACGGCTCTCTCACTGGTTGGCTGTGTGTGTGACCTTTATAAGCCCATTGCAGGGAGCAAGTAGCTCTCTTTAATCGGGTTCCCTAGCCTGGAGTAGCTGAGCCAAGGTGATGGATAGCTGAGAGAGAGAGGTAAGGAGTTTGGTAGTGAACATGTGGATCTTCAGACCAGGTGTTCACTAAGGAGTTAACAAGTCAGGGCATTATGTGAGTAGGTATAATAAAGGCTTTTAAGATTACATGTGGCTGTTCTTGAATGCGGTTATTAAACTATAGATTCAAGAAATCGTGGCCAGAGACCTTTGAAGGCCTCAGAGGAGGCGAGCCAGGTAGAGTTGACATTGCAAAGGTCAGTGGTCAAAGGTGCTCTGTTGAACCAAGGACAGACTGGTAATAGTAATTGCTAGGACAGCATGTTACAGAAGTGGGTCCTTTATTTTGAAATGTAATGCTGGAGAAACTGAGACAAGACAGATATTAGGTTTTTGATATTTTAATAGTGGAGAATTGAGTAGTGGCTGAACAGGACCTATGTCCAGCCTCCAGCCAGCTAAATGGGTCCCTTGTCTTAAAGCATCCAGCAACCAGAAAGTAATTCCAGAGACTTTTATAGGGCTTCAGGTGTCAGGGAAACCACAGCAAGGAGGGGGCAGAGAATTGGGTGAGTGGAAATTCCAGAAAGGAATGGTGGTTGAGCAGGAGGCAGGAAGTCTGGGCCAAAAAGATAGTGAGGACCATCCAGGCATTTGAGATAAGCCATATGGAGTTTTATAACTCTTCAGAATGTGAGAGTAGCCAGAGCTTCGAGGCCCCGATTCTCTCAGTCCCTATGGGGCAAGGAAAGGCATAATAATTCAGGGAAACTGAGGCAGCAAACTAGGATATTTCAAAAGAAAGATGAGGTACAGGTGGGGTGAGAATAGAGCACTGTCCTGGAATAGGGTTAACATTGTCTCACCATTTGTGTCTGCAAACTTTGGATCTTTCTTTCCCAGTGCAAAGTAAAGTGCTTCATTCCAGAAGAAAAAGCTTCCAAATTTTCAGTAAGGATCCAGAGATTGAATTCACCATTTGTTCCTAATTGCAGATCTAACCAAAATGGAGAAGAAATATTTCTCTTGACTTGTATCTCAGAGACTTTTTTAAACCTTAGTACTTCACAAACATAGAAAGGAAGTACAAAAGTGATCAACAACTGGCAACCTTTGTAATAGAATCTGCTTAAGTTTCTGTTTTACATAGCTTTGCTATCTAAATTGGGATATGGGTATCTGAGAGGTACATATAAATGAAAGTTTTTTTTTTGTTTTTTTTATTAAAATTGATTAAGAATCTAAATACCATCAATTATTGCCATCGGTTCATGAACTGGTCATCTTTTCTTTTTTCTTTTTTTTTCTTTTTTTTCTTTTTTTATATTAATTTTATAATTATAACATTTTTTTTGACAGTACATATGCATAGGTAATTTTTTTTTTTTTACATTATCCCTCGTACTTCCTTCTGAATTTTTCCCCTCCTTCTCTCCACCTCCTCCCCTAGATGGCAGGCATTCCCATATATATTAAATATGTTATAGTATATCGTAGGTACAATATATATGTGCAGAACCGAATTTTGTTGTTGTTGTTGTTGCAAAGGAAGAATTGTATTTGGAAAGTAAAAAATAATCTGGGAAGAAAAATTTTAAAAAATGCTCACAGTTTACACTCATTTCCCAGTGTTCCTTTTCTGGATGTAGCTGATTCTGTCCATCACTGATCAATTGGAACTGGATTAGCTCTTCTCTATGTTGAAGATTTCCACTTCCATCAGAATACATCCTCATACAGTATCATTGTTGAAGTGTATAATGATCCCCTAGTTCTGCTCCTTTCACTCAGCATCAGTTGATGTAAGTCTCTCCAGGCCTCTCTGTATTCCTCCTGCTGGTCATTTCTTACAGAGCAATAATATTCCATAGTCTTCACATACCATAATTTGCCCAACCATTCTCCAATTGATGGACATCCATCCATCTTCCAGTTTCTAGCCACTACAAAAAGGGCTGCCACAAACATTTTGGCACCCACAGGTCCCTTTCCTTCTTTAATATTTATTCACTCATTTACCAGGAGCATGTTATCCTGACCAGCGCCCAGTTTTTTTGTTTTTTTTTTTTTTTAAACAGATGTGATTTAATCTAAAGAGATATACTATAATACATATTTCAGGGGCGAATTACAGTTTGAGCTTTGGGCCTATGAAATGGATTGAAGTGAATGAAAATTCCTTAATGCACCAAATTGGCCTTTCCTCTGTTTTTCTCCCAAGGATGCCAGGGAGTTTTGGAGAAGTGAAGCTGGGATTTTGGGGGAATAACCGAGATATAGATTGGTTCTTGTACTTTCTTCTCAAAGAAGGACAAAAAGACATAAATACTTTAGAGCTGAGTTATGGTCTGCCCGATTGCAGCCGATCAGACCAATATAACCTTGAAATGCTCTGCCACAGGTTGGACACTCATAGTCCATATGAACATTTTTGGGGGGTGATTCTCTAACTTGGCACATCTCACGTTTCTTTTGAACTAATTCACTTCTGCTTTGCTCATAGAGCATAGAGCTTTCCCTGATGCAGGCACGACATGCTAGGCAATCCTGTACCGGTATCTCCCATGTCATACCATCAATTCTAAAGTTCTTAAAGACCTTGAGAGTATCCTTAGTATCACTTTCTCTAACTACTTTGTGGGCAGCTAATTTAATTGGAAGTAGTTATCTTAATCTGAGGTTTGTGTGAACCATCAAACTAAGGTTTTTACCCTGATTTCTATGGTCCAAACTTTGTCTTCATTTTCTTTAAGGTTAAGAACTATCCCAGATAGTCCTTAGTACAAACCATCCAGGAACCTAGAACCTCTGTTCTCTCCCATTTTTGATCTGGACAGGTCCTATCTGGACTTGAACCAGACAAAAATTATAGAGATATGCTGCAAAAAATAGACAGAAAGAGGGCTGAAATGATAACCAGCATTTTTACTAAGCATGAGGCTAGAATCCAGGCAATGAGGGAGAGGGTGAGTTCTGGTATCAGCCTTGAGCCCAACAAATCAATAAACTTTGAGTAACTATGTATTAGCTCTAAGGATACAAGGAAAGGGAAAAAAAAAAAAAAAAAAAAGCTCTGCCATTAGGGAGCTCATATTCTAGCATACAAACAATTGGTTTGAGAAGCAACCTCACTTTTAGCTGATTTTGGCAAAGGAGAGTGTTTTATCATGAAAATACATTAAGTACAACAGGGAAATAAGTGTATAGAAGGTGAAAGGAAAATAATTTAAGGATAACAGCATTGGTAAGGAAATAGTCAAAATGGTGATTATAAAATATAACATTTATATAGTACCTCCTGAGTGACTTACAACTATTATTTAATTTTTTAAACCCTTTTTTCCCCCCTGAGGCTGGGGTTAAGTGAGTTGCCCAGGGTCACACAACTAGGAAGTGTTAAGTGTCTGAGATTTGAATTCGGGTCCTCCTGAATTCAAGGCTGGTGCTCTATCCACTGCGCCATCTAGCTGCCCCAATATTATTTAATTTAATCCTCAAAACAATTCTGGAAGTAGGTGCTATTATCCTCATTTTGAGGCAAACAGGTACTGTGATTTGCCCATTGTCACATAGTTAGTAAGTGTCTGAATCTGTATTTAGACTCAAGTTTTGATTCCAGACCCAGTACTTTATCCACTGTATTATCCAATGGTCTCAAGAGAAGATGCTTTAATAGGGGGAGATTAAAAAGATGGAGACAAGATAAAACCAGTCACCTCAAACTGGAATGGATTTATGACAAAATGAGGGGAGGAATGAAGATCATTCCATTTCAATTGTAGATGATTAATGTTTATCCTATTCCCTTTCCCCATATATTTTTTTCTTTCTAAAGATTGACTCGGAGGCAAAGAAGATGATACGATGGAGAAAATATTGTAAATTGCCATACCTAAATGGAGTTTAACAATGCATTAGGAAGCCAAATCAGGCAACATTGTATATAAGAAACATCCTTGAAACAAAGATTCACATAGCACTAAAATGTAATTATTTACAACACTGCCCTGTGACTCATTCAACTGGATGTCCTTTACCCCAGTGATACCACAAATAGTATCAATTAAAGGGGTTAAAGAAAAAGGGGAAAGACTCAGATACAAAACAAAATAATAGTTGCTATTCTTGTTGCAAATAACTGGAAACAAAGATAGTCAGCACATACTAGGAAATGACTAATGAATGTTCTAAGAATAGAAGATTGTTGAATTAAGAATCCAGATTCTCTTTAATCTTGTTTAGATCCCACCCAAGTGAGGAAGCCCATTATGCTCTACACAGATAAGAGATGGAGATAAATTTTGATTACCCGGAACTTTTCAAAACTCCTCATTCTATCCAGACTTCCTTCTATTCTAATACAAATTATTATACAAATATATAATATATATAATACAAAGTATTATACAAATACAATTTTTTTTAAATTTAAAAATCTATCAGTTTACCTTTCTTTCAGTGGAAGGGCAATTTTATTTCTTTTTAAACTTTCTTCCCTTTCCTACTCAAAATTGAAAAAGAAATAAAACTCCTCTATTGTCCTTGTCCTGAAATGTACTTTATTCTGCATCTTATATCCAACACTTTTCTTTAGGAAACACATAGTGCAGATCTTGATAAACCCTTGACAATAGTGATTCATAATTACAATAATCAGAATTGTGACATCTATCAAACTTATTGGCCCTTATAAAGTCACTCTTGTTATCAATTAGTCTTTGCTTCTACTTACTGCCCACTGCTTTAGTTCATACAGCCCTTCCCAGGATTCACTGAAATTGCCTATATTTCAAGGCACATTTTTGTTCTATCCCATTCACATTGCCAAAATTTATTAAGCCACGGAGAATACAGAAATACACCTAAGTTTCCAGTCTTCTGTCTTAACAAAGGGAACTATTATATTTTATTACACTTCAGTCCTTTTCATCTTTCTTTCTTTTTTTTCCCCCCGAGGCAATTGGGGTTAATGACTTGCCCAGAGTCACACAGCTAGGAAGTGCTTGAGGTTAAATTTGAACTAGGGTCCTCCTGACTTCAGGGCTGGTGCTCTATCCACTGAACCACCCAGCTGCCCCTTTTTCATCTTTCTTTAAGGGAAAATATCAACTAGTGGAGTCACTGTCTCAAAGAATATAGACATTTTAGTGACACTTTCAGCTTCACAATTTTATTAACAATAAGTTATAGTAAATGTCTATTTTTTCCAAAATCTTTCCAATATTGGTTATTTTCTTATCATCTTTTAATTATATAGATGCAAGGAAGATATTGGAGTTAATTGAATTGAATTTACCTAATTATAAATAATTTGGGTATTTTCTCTTAATTTAAATTTTATTTTTAAATTTACAAACATTTTCTGTTCTTCAAAAGTGCTCTTCCAGAAAAGGGAAATAAAAATACAAAACTCTTGTTCTAAATATCAAATCAAGAAAAATAAAAACTCTCCCCACCCATTTGATTCTCATTGTCTTACCCCCATTTTCACAATCTTGAGAATTTATCTAACTAGTAGTGATTAGTACTAGTAATTACAGACATGGAAGATCATGGCAAAATTTGGTTGCCTAGAGAAGCTCATCAGTATTGCAAGTCTATTTGATGATGAACTTTGAATAATGAATAATGTTCTCAAGCTTTCCTAGTCATTAAGGGAATGAAGCAGGGTATGTGCTTGCTTCCATGATTTTTAACATGATGTTTTTTCACTGACGTTGGACATCTTCAACGAGGAAAAGAACAGGTCAGAAGTGACACAAAGCCACTCTCAAGATCTCTCTGAAGAACTTTGGAATTGTTTCTGAGACGGGAAATCCTGTCACAGGATTGTCCAGCACAGTATACCCACTTCAAAGAAGGTGCTGTGCTATATGAGTAAAACATAATTGTAGTAACTCAAAAGAAACATGTGATGCACAAGCTTAGAAATATTTCTAGCCAAAATGTTTATATAAACTATTTGTACAGAACTTGTGGTAGAGCCTTCTGAAATTTTATTGTTCTGATTAGCTATAGGAAGACACACTGTACCTTGATCCCCAATGTGGGAATGTCATCTTTGATCATTTTGATCCTTTTCAAGAATTGTAGAGAGAAGGAACTCTGGAGAAATATACTTGAAACAAGGTGTTAACTCAATGGAATTAATGAGATAATGGTTCTTTAGTATACATATACTTAGTACTTAGCATGGTGATATAATAGTTCTCTAGTTCACACATACTCAATATGCTGCAATGATGTAATTGTAATAGAATATTTAAATTGGGGACAAAGTCAGACTCAGGGGGAGATTGGGTCGGACTGAGATTGGGTTAGATTATGACAGAAAGCTAGCCCAAACATCACAGAGAACAAGGACAATAACCAACCAACCAACTGAAGTGGAACAGATTTTATCATTGTTTATAGTTTATATTTCTTCCTCTAAAAATTTCCTGTTCATACTTTTTTTATTTTATTCTATAGTATCCATTTTAGCTTTAAATATTTTAACATTCATTTTTTATTTTTTATTAAAGCTTTTTATTTACAAAACATATGCATGGGTAATTTTTCAACACTGATCCTTGCAAAGCCTTCTGTTCCAAATTATCTCCTCCTTCCCCCCATCCCCTCCCCTAGATAACGGGTAGTCCAATATATGTTAAATATATTAAACTATATTAACATTCATTTTAAAAAATTTTGATTTCCAAATTATATGCTTCCTTCCCTATCCCTACCTAATGTGCAGTCATGTAAAACATTTTCATAGTAGTCATGTTGTCAAGGAAAATATAGACAAAGGAAAAAATATAAAGACAAATAGAGAAAAAAATTTTTTTAAAGTATTCTATGCTCTGCATTCAAACAGCATTGGTTCTTTTTCTGGAGGTAGATACCATTTTTCATCATGAGTTTTCAGAATTGTTTTAGATCACTGTATGGCTAAGAATAACCAATTCATAACAGGACATCATACAATATTGTAGTTACAATGTAGAATGCTCATCATTTCATATACCACAATAATATTCTATCATAAGTATCTACTAAAACATGTTTAGTTATTCTCCAAGTGATGGACATTTTCTCAATTTCCAGTTTTTTGTCACCATAAAAAGGTGTTTTATATGTGTGTGTGTGTGCATGTGTATAAACATATAAGGCGTTTTCCCTTTTTTTTGTTTTGAAAAAATATATTTTTAAAAAATGTTATTTGTGTTAACATATAATATAATTATAATAATATAATATTATTATTTAAAATAAATTTAAACATGTTTTTAAATTTTATTAGTTCCAACTCTGTTATGGTAAATTAATAAAATCTCTTTGGTGTCTTCAGTAATTTTTAAGATTGTAAAGGGATTCTGGGACCATCAAATTGAAGGGTCCTCCAAGTTCACAGTAGACTGGAGTCGAACAAATATCACAGGCAGACCACAAGAGGGCAGTGATTCCCTAGGAACACCCTCCTTTGCCGTGAACCAAAGGGCAAGGCAATGGATGTACCAAAGGTTTTCAGCCATGGCCAGAACAAGAAAGGAATGACCTCTTCAGTGGGACTCCTTGCCTATTCTCCCCTTTGTAGATCGGAGGCAACAATCTCTTCAGCAAGATTTCAAGATAAGCTGCAAACTGTTGAGGGCACAATTTCTTTGGCTGTGTGATAATAATAACAGTGATGATATATTTTTTTCTTTTTTCTTTCTTTTTTTTTTAATAGCTTTTTATTTACAAGATATATGCATGGGTAATTTTTCAGCACTAACAACTGCAAAACCTTTTGTTCCAATTTTTCCTCTCCTTCCCCTCACTTCCTCCCCCATATGGCAGGTTGACCAATACATGTTAAATATGTTAAAGTACAAGTTCAATACAATATATGTATACATGTCCATACAGTTATTTTGCTGTACAAATGAATCGGACTTTGAAATAGTGTACAATTAACCTGTGAAGGAAATAAAAAATGTAGGTAGACAAAAATTGGGATTGGGAATTCTATGTAGTGGTTCATAATCATCTCTCAGAGTTCTTTTGAGGGGTGTAACTGGTTCAATTCATTACTGTTCTATTGGAACTGATTTGGTTCATCTCATTGTTGAAGAGGGCCACAGCCATCAGAATTGATCAACACATAGTATTGTTATTGAAGTATACAATGATCTCCTGGTCATGCTCATTTCACTCAGCATCAGTTCATGCAAGTCTCTTCAAGGCCTTTTCCTTCAAAATAAAAAAATCTCTTTGGAATACAGATCTAGTACAGATATTGTTGGGTCAGAGAGTATGTAGTTTTGTAGCCTTTGGGTTAGAGTTCCAAATTGCCCTCCAGAGTGGTTGAATTAGTTGACAACTCTACCAACAATGCATCAGTCTTTCAATTTTCCCACATCTCCTTCAACATTGGTCAATTTCATTTTCTGCCCTATTATTAGTCAATCTGATAGGTATTAGGTGGTATCTCAGGGTTATTTTAATTTGCATTTTTCTACTCAATAATAGTAGCAATATTCTGTGGTTGGTATTCAGAATAAATAATAATGCAGTATTTGTAAAGAGCTTTGCATGTATTAAATCACAATGGAAAAGTTAGCTTTTGTTAGTTGTTCAGGTAAAATATGTGGACAGTTTAGTAATTTTTCATTCAAATTGATATTCAAAACAGTGTAGAGCAGGGTTTATTTTTTTTTCATTTTTTATTAAAGCTTTTTTATTTACAAAGCATATGCATGGGTAATTTTTCCAACATTGACCCTTGCATAACCTTTTGTTGCAAATTTTCCTCTTTTCCCCCCCAACCTCTCCCCTAGCTGGAAAGTAGTCCAATACATGCGAAATATGTTGAAATACATGTTAGATCCAATATATGTATCTATATTTATACAGTATCTGATTGTGCAAGAAAAATCAGATCAAGAAGGAAGAAAAAGAAAAACTGAGGGGAAAAAAACCCAACAAAATTCAAGCAAATAACAACAGAGAGATTGAAAGTGCTATGTTGTGTTCCACACTCAGTTTCCACGGTTCTCTCTCTGGGTGTAGATGGCTCTCTTCATCACTGAACTCTCAGAACTGGTTTGAATCATCTCAATGTTGAAGAGCACCATGTCCATCAGAATTGATCATCATAGAGTCCTGTTGTTGCTGTGTATAATGATTTCCTGGTTCTGCTGATTTCACTCAGCATCCAGTTCATGTAAGTCTCTCCAAGCCTCTCTGTATTCATTCTCCTGGTCATTTCTGATGAACAATAATATTCCATAGCATTCATAAATCCTAATTTATTCAACCATTCTCCAATTGATGGGCATCCACTAAGTTTCCAGTCTCTTGCCATTACAAAGATGGTTGCCACATTTTTGCACATGTGGGTCCCTTTTCCGCCTTTAAGATCTCTTTGGAATATAAGCCCAGTAGAAACATTGCTGGGTCAAAGGGTATGCACAGTTTGATAACTTTTTGAGCATAGCTCCAAACTGTAGAACAGGGGTTTCTTAAACTTTTTCCACTTTTGACCCTTTTTGCCCAAGAAATTTTTATGTAACCCTGAATATATAAAATAGGTATATAAATTAAACTTTACTGATAGTAATAACTTCATGATCCCCACATTCATTTACGCAACTCCATATGGGGTTGTGACCCACAGTTTAAAAAGCTTTGGTGTAGAGAAAGGCACTAATAATACAGGGCAGTGGGTTTTGAATCGAGAAGATGGTCAAAACCTGCCTCAAATGCTCTCTAGCTTTGTATTTCTGGGAGTAACAATCTAAAATGCTGAGAAATTGAATGTTCTGATTTTTCTCTCCCAACATGATTCATATGGAAATATGTAAAAAATGAATGTACATGTATGACCTATAAAAAGAATGCAAAAAAAGAAGAGGAAAATAAAGGAGTAGTATTCAATTTCTCAGCATTTTAGATTGTTACTAACTTTTCCATTGTGATTTAATACATGCAAAGCTCTTTACAAATACTGCATTATTATTTATTCTGAATACCAACCACAGAATATTGCTACTATTATTATCCTCATTCTACAAATATAAAAAAACAAGCAGGAATAGATTAAATGACTTGCCCAAGATAACATAGCTAATGAGTGTTAGATACTTAATTGAACTTGGGTCTTGTGGTTCCTAGCACAGCACACTATCAGCTATGACACCTAACTAAAGAAATCCCTATAGAAATAAATAACCAAAAGAGAACAAAACAGTTATACCAGGACATTTAATACCACCAAAGAATAGGAAACAAAATAAGTACAAATCAATTAGAGAATTGAAAGAAATTATAACAAATGCTATAGAATATTATTGAGAAGTCATGACAAACATTAGAATTTTACAGAGAGAAGTTGTTATATTTCTAGGACTTTATGAACAGTATAACATTAGAGGTGTATAACAAAACCTAAACTGCAGGAAAAGGCCTTTCCTCATTTCTTAGATCTAAAATTTTTAGCTGCAACAGGATTTCTTGTATAATCAGATATGATCTTCATGTAAAGGCCCTGACATTAATAAAAGACATTGCTTTTTATTATCTCCCTTTCCTGTATGAATATTCTGCTTTCTGGTGATCTTCCAGAGCAAATCATCTTTCCATTGAACAATTTCTCTCTACTATGAATCCTTTGATGCAAAGTAAGAGATGGTCTCTAGTTGAAGGCCTTCTCCCACCAAATTCATATAGAGCACCTGTTCAAAATAAAATTTCTAACATTGAAAAAGCTCTGTATTCCATTTAAATGCCTTTCCTCATTCATTATAGCAGTAAAATTTCTATCTAATAGAATTCTCTAGTGGAAAATAATGCATGAATTTTATTGAAGACTTTACCACATAGATTACATTTATAAGGTTTCTTTCCATTGTGGGTTCTCTAATGAAGAGGAACACAAGAGTTGTGTCTGATTTTCCACATTGATTACATTCATAAAATTTCTCTCCAGTGTGAACTGTCACATAGTAAGCAAGATGGATTTTATTTTATTATTATTTTTTATTATTTTTATCTTTTTTATTAATTTTATAATTATAATTTTTGACAGTATATATGCATGAGTAATTTTTTTATAATATTATCCCTTGTATTCATTTTTCCAGATTTTCTCCTCCCTCCCTCCACTCCCTCCCCTAGATGACAGGCAATCCCATACATTTTACATGTGTTACAGTATAACCTAGATACAATATATGTGTGTAAATCTAATTTTCTTGTTGCACGTTAAGTACTGGATTCCGAAGGTATAAGTAACCTGGGTAGCTCAAGATGGATTTTATAATGGAAAAGCCTTTACACATTAGTTATAATTATAAATTTTCTCTGTGTGGCTTCTCTGAGGTATAGCAACACTAAAATTCCATGGGAAAGCTTTTCCAAATTGATTATAGATTCATAAAGTTTCTCTCCAGAGTAGATTCTCAAATAGTAAGCAAAATGGATCCTATATGGGAAAGTCTTTCCACATTGCTTAACATCATAAATTTCCTCTCCAGTGTGGCATCCCTAATGAATGGCAGGATTTTAATTCCAAGTAATGACCCTTTCACATTGATAATATTCATATAGTTTCTCTCCAGTGAAATTTTTGGGAATTATGTGAACCAAACTGACTCTTCATAAAACTATTTTGAGTTCTAAAATTCCTTTTCCTATATAAATTCCACCTGCTTGCTAAAGGCTTAAATGACATGCTGTTTCACATCCAGAAAAATTCACTTGCTTGCTCTTCCCCCTTCCAATTCATAAAACTTGCTTCTCTCCCTCCCAACTTGGAAAGTCCTTAATCTTTTCCCTCCAATTAGAAATCATGTCACCTGATCTTATGTCCTGTTTTTTTTTCCCCTATTAAATGTTTTCTTTTAATGCATAAAAATCTTTCTCGCCTTGTATTCGAGATCCAGTGCCAAGTTGAGGATGCTTGGTCTTGATTTGTTAAGCAATTGGCATGCATTACTTAATAAATCCACATGCTCAGATACTCAGTCCTTGTTTCCTCAGTTAATTCAGATTTCACCCATCACACTAGTGTGTATTCTCTGATGTTTGGACAGATGGGAGTTCTGAGTGAAAGTTTTTCCACAATGATGACATTCATAAGGTTTTTCTCCAGTATGGATTCTCTGATGGCAAGCAAGTTTAGAATTGTGTGTGAAAGCCTTTCCACACTGATGACATTCATAAGGTTTCTCTCCAGTATGAATTCTCTGATGTTTCAGAAGATTGGCATTCTGAGTGAAAGTTTTTCACACTGATGACATTCATAAGGTTTCTCGCCAGTGTGTATTCTCTCATGTATAGCAAGACTCGATCTATTTGTGAAAGTCTTTCCACAGTGATTACATTCATATGGTTTCTCTCCAGTATGGATTCTCTCATGTATAGCAAGACTGGACTTATTTGTGAAAGTCTTTCCACACTGATCGCATTCATACGGTTTCTCTCAGTATGGATTTTCAGATGGTAAGCAAGAAGAGCCCTATAGGGGGAAAGCCTTTCCACACTGATTACACTTGTAAGGTTTCTCTCCTGTATGGATTCTCTGATGTACAGCAAGACTGGAGTTCTCTTTGAAAGCTTTTCCACACTGATTACATTCATAAGGTTTCTCACCAGTATGAATTCTCTGATGTAGAGCAAGTTTGGAGTTCTGTTTGAAAGCCTTTCCACACTGATTACATTCATAAGGTTTCTCTCCTGTATGAATTCTTTTATGTACAGCAAGACTCGAATTCCGTGTGAAAGCCTTTCCACATTGATTACACTCATAAGGTTTCTCTCCAGTGTGGATTCTCTGATGAAGAGGAAGACTTGAGCTGTGTCTGAAAGCTTTTCCACATTGATGACATTCATAAGGTTTCTCTCCAGTATGGATTCTCTGATGTTTAGAAAGATGGGAATTCTGTGTGAAAGCCTTTCCGCACTGATTACATTCATAAGGTTTCTCTCCAGTGTGGATTCTCTGGTGTGCAATAAGGGAAGAGTTTTCACCAAAAGCTTTTCCACATTCATGACACTCATGAGGTTTCTCTCCAGTGTGGTTTTTCTGATGTACAGCAAGACTGGAGCTGCACCGGAAAGTCTTTCCACATTGATTACATTCATAAGGTTTCTCTCCAGTGTGGATTCTCTGATGTACAGCAAGTTTGGAGTTCTCTTTGAAAGCCTTCCCACATTGATCACATTCATAAGGTTTCTCTCCAGTGTGAATTCTCTGGTGTACCACAAGACTGGAGTTCTGTCGGAAAGTTTTTCCACATTGATTACATTCATAAGGTTTCTCTCCAGTGTGGATTCTCTGATGTACAGCAAGCATAGAGTTCTGTGTAAAAGCCTTTCCACACTGATTGCATTCATAAGGTTTCTCTCCAGTGTGGATTCTAAGATGAAGAGGAAGACTCGAGCTATGTCTGAAAGCCTTTCCACATTGATGACATTCATAAGGTTTTTCTCCAGTGTGGATTCTCTGATGTTTAGAAAGATGGGAATTCTGTGTGAAAGTCTTTCCACATTGATTACATTCATAAGGTTTCTCTCCAGTGTGGATTCTCTGATGTGCAATAAAGGAAGAGTGTTCACCAAAAACTTTGCCACATTTATGACACTCATAAGGTTTCTCTCTAGTGTGAATTTTCTGATGTGCAGCAAGACTTGAACTACATTGGAAAGCTTTTCCACATTGTTTGCATTCATAAGGTTTCTTTCCAATGTGGACTTTCTGATGTGCAATAAGGGAAGAATGTTCATCAAAAGCTTTACCACATTTACAACCTTGAGAAGATTTCTCACTAGTGTGGCTTTTCTGATGTATATTTTCTGAACTATGTTGGAAAGCTTTCCCACATTGATTATAATCATAATGCTTCTCTCCATTATGATTTTTCTGATGTTCACCAAGATTGATTTTTTTTCTGAAAGTCTTTCCACTTGGATGACGTTTATGAGGTTTCTCTCTAGTGTGGATTTTCTGATGTTGAGCTAGTTTGACATTCTGCCTGAATGCTTTTCCACAATGATTACATTCATAAGATTTTCCTGTAGTGTGAATTCTATGATGGTCAATGAGCTTTGAATTCTGGCTAAAGGCCTTCCCACAAACATTACACAAATAAAGCACTTTTCCAGGGTGACATATCTGTTGTCTGTTGAGATCTGAACTTAAACTGTTGGCCATTTCCCCTTGATTACGTTGATATGTTTTCATTTCAGGAAGTTCCTCATAGGACTGAATAAGTTGAACTTTTCCAGTAAAGGATTCCTTATTTTCACCAAACTGAAAACAATCATTTCCTGAAGTCATTTTCTTAAACTGAATTAGGACTGAGTGTTGTCTAAAACTCTTTCCATCTTTATCGTATGCAGAATGACTATTTTGATTTTTCTCTATCTTGATATCTGAATTACAGTTTTCTCTCAAATTGAAGTCACAAGGACCATTACTCATGAATCTTTGCTGGTGAGACTCTTCCACAGAAATCCTCAGATTTGTAGTAGTCTTAGTCACTTCAAACCTGGTTTTTGCACCTGAAGGAAACAAAGAAACATACATAGAGACAAATTCTCTCCTCTCTACTGGAAGAAAGGAAATTGACTGACATAGTCAGTCAAACAAAAAGCAGAATTTTGAAACTTAATGGGCAGAACAAATCAATTAAGAGTGAATCAGCTCATATGTGGAGGATGATTAAACTTATAAAAAGCTTCACAAACAGTAACACTGGATACACACAACAAACCTGTGACACAAGCAGGATGGGATTCTCATTACACTCTACAACTCAAACCAAGAGCTCAAAATAGCCAAGGTGAAGGTGAGAGTAGAGACCAAACCTTGCAACTGAACATGTTCTTTCCCATGACCTAGGTGAACTTTCTCTATTTTACTTCCAATTCTTCATTCAAACATCTTTATTGATTGTTGTTTTTATTTTGTTGTGCTTCGCTAAGTTTTCTGCTTTTCTGCATTGACTTTTTTTGATGCACTATCACTATCCTCCTTTGTAAATTTCCTGTACTGAGCTGAGAAATAGGTTTACACCTTTCATCTGTCATATATTAGTTTTCAGTGCTTTATATTCAACTTTTCATATCTTCTATTCAGATCCTTAGATTTTGGGCTATTGCTGCATACCTATTAAAAACCAATATTATTTCATTATTCATTATATATCTGAGCACAATGCAATTCTACTGATAATCATTTTTAATCACATTTTTTCAGTTGTATATACAAAATCACATCTTAACTACTAACCTATTTTATTTATTATATATTATATATACATTATATGTAACCTATATTTATTTATTGTAAAATATTTACATATTTATTTATGGGATCAGATTTTATTATGGCTCATGATTTTTAAAAGATAGCTATTATTCATTTATTTAAAAATTTTAATTTTTGAATCCTGTGTACCCTAAATAAAAAAGAAATCCATATATTTCCCACATTCAAAAATATATCTCATTCTATATCTTCAGATCACCATTCCTCTTTTAGGAAGTAGAGAGCATGATTCACTATTAATCCTCTAGCAGTAGTTTCCATTTATTCGTTCATGAACACTTTAGGGATTTATGACTGTGATTTAAGAGATTTGAACTAAAAATCTTAAGCAGTAATTAAATGCATGGTTTTGTTACAATTAAATTTTTTTCTAGGATAATTAGTATATGCATCTTAGAAACATATGCATCTTTATGCTTCCAAATAATCATAATCCATTCCAAATAATTCCAAATATTGGAGATTCCAAAAAATCATAATCAGACATATAATGATTTTGATGTTCCTGCAGTGATTACAATAATTTAGTCCTCTATCCTTCATCAAATTGTTTCCAAACTGCCCAAAAGATTTGACATTCAAGTCAGTTTGACCTGCAAATCAGTTTTCTTTGTAGATGGTCAAAAGTGTGCAAAAATTCACATTTGTTTTCTATAATATATTGTACCAAAACAGTTTACCTCATTCCTGGGTAATCTAATTTGCACCTCATTAGTGATGTCATCATTAGATCAAGATGTTATAAATGTCAATGTTCTTACAATACAGATGACAGGTTCTTTAAAAAAATGTTCACTAGGCATGGACATTATAAGACATATTGAAATCATCAGGGATCATTACAACAGTCGTACCAAAAAAGACCTTATATTGCTTCTCATTGAATTTTTTGATATGAACTTATCTTCTGCTTATGTTATTATTCTTCTATTGGGCAGGTTTTCAAAGGATCTGGTAGCAACATAGGTCAGTCAATCTGTAGAGTTTCTATGAGGATGTAGACAGTGTAGACATATCTGAAGATTTCTTTCCATATAAAGACTGTTTTACAGAAAAGCATCATGAAAAAAAAAAGAAAGAAAAGAAAAGCAATATAGGCAAATGAACTTAAAAGGAAAACTTTCTTCAAAAATTTCTTCAATTACTACTTGTAATCAGCAAATATAAAAAAAAAAATAAAATAAAAATTTAAATATCAACTAGTATTTTTTTTTGGTCACTGATTTGTGAACTAAAAATAAAAATGAATTTCCATCCCTTAGCAAAAGTTTGTAAAATTATTCTACCATTTTCTACCTCATCCATGTGTGAATGAATATTTGAGTATTTTTAGCATACTATAATTATGAAACAAAATACAGAAGGAATTGAAAGCTGAGCCTGGCAGTCACCTTGGATACTTACTAGCACTATGACCCTGGGCAAGTCACGTAGTAAAATGGGCATAATAGCATCTACCTCACAGTATTTAGAAAATCAAATGAGATTTCTGCAAAGCATTTGTCTCAGCGTCTGGTACATCATAGATACTATAGAAATGCTATTTATTATTTTCATTTTTGTTATTAAATCAACTGGATGCAGAACCACATTGAAGATTGAATTAGGTGGCAGTTGAAGCAAATATTGTAAAACTTTTTTATACTATATTTTATAACTTGAAAAAATACTTTTTATATTCAACAAAATGTTTAATGTAAACTTAAATTGAAGTTTTACAGTTAATAAGCAGAAAGATTTATTATATTTTCAAAAATTATTCTTGTAGAAAGTCCCACATTAATTTTTCATAATAATTTAATACTTTTATTATTATTCACATTTTGTTTTCATAATTTAAGTAGAATAAATATTTAGATTTTGTAATAAGACACTATCCAGGTCTTTACTGGAGGAATTAAATGCATTCATTATTATGAATAGTATAATAATTTAAATGACTGAAGAACTGCACAACACACTTAATTGTTGAAAGAAGTTCTAAGAACAAAAGCTTTGGGGAGTCATGATTGTTCATTGAATTGATCAGTGTAGCTGCATTGTAAATTGTTTCATTGATTCTGTTCACTTATCTCTTTATCTTTTCAAACAATTCTTCCCCAGGTTTCTTTGAAACTATGTCTTTTGGCATAGTTGCCTCAAGTTGTCTTAAGATTTCTTAAGGTCCAACAATTATATTTTTAGATCATTATTGATTTGATCATTTCCTGATATGTGGACACCATCTTTGTTTTCAGTTTCTTGCAACAAGAAAAAAATAGGAGCTATAATTGATATTGGAGGTTTTTCCCTCTTTCTTTATCCTTTTAATTGATAGATCTAGTAGTGGTTATCATAGGTCAAACATCCAGGTTTGTGAGAGTGGGGACAGAGTTCCAAACTCTATTATTATAGAATGAGATCCTTTTATTTTAATGCTTTATCTCAAGGGCGTTTTTTTAATACAAAATATGTTTTGGGTATAGGTTCTTAATAATTCTGCTACTCTTCTCCATTATTCATCTTAAGAACATTTCATTAAGGTAATTAATTGTCTTCTCATCCCCTTTGCTCTTTGCACCTACCTCATTGTGTAGAAACAAACAAACAAAAAATATGAGAACAGGAATAAAACCAGCACCAGTCATCTGTAATGGAAATGGCATGATCCTGATCCCATTGATTATCCTATTCTAGTCCTAGAAGACAGCTTGTAATATCATCTTAAAAATCTTTCCCCTATTTGAAGCATCCTACAGAGGGAGAACTTGTTTTCTACCATTAGGCAGCAGGGTAACACAGTAGATGGAGCGTGGGCCTGGAGTCAAAAAGATGGGAATTTAAATACAGATTCATAGACTCAGTAGCTGGGTGCCCTGGGTTTGCCTCAGTTATGGCCGGGCTTTCCAAAAATGTTGAAATGGATGTTGAGTGTGACAGATGAGGAATGCACAACATCTAGGTTGTCCCAAGATTATGACAATTAAATGTCATGTCTGTAAGTCATTTGAACTTAATGATTAGTGCACCAATGTTATCTTCTATCACTGGTATTTTGATTTTAATCATTTCCTCACCAGCTCTGCTCTCCTCAAAATGCACTTGTCCTCTCATCTTCAAGTCACTTAATTCCCTGGTGAACTTCGCTTAGTTGCATCCTTGCTGAGGTCAGCTAAGAGTGAGGTTCCAGCTCCGTGGATTCTTCTCAAACCACCTCACTATCTGTATCCTGGAATGTGAGCTCTTTGACAACAGGAATTGTCTTTTGCCTTTCCTTGTATCCCCAGAGTTTGGTATAGTGCCTAGCCCACAGCAGATGCTCATTCAATATTTACTGACTGACTGATCCCAGGACTATTACCAGGACCCAGCCTCTCTCTCATTCCCTAAATTCTAGTCTCTTGCTTGGTTCTCAGATGCTGGTTCTGGCCTTAGTCCTGTTTCTGTCATCTTATGGACTATAAAAATTACCTATCTGGCTCCAAATTAGATGGGACTTGTCTGGCTCCAAATTGGATGGGACCTGATCATACTAAATACATGAGATCTCTAGGTTACTGAGGCTTTGGACTGTGGAATGCCTGGGAATCTCTACCTCTCATCTCCCTAAGTTCAAGGTAGTGATCACCTCAATGAACATTGCCAAAATTTTTTTACAAATGGAGACCAAGAGTGAGCCATAGAGAGCAGGAAAGTGATTTAGGTTGATAATAATACAAATTTTAGCCTTGGATAACCACTTCTAAGCAAGGCAGTGACCATTTCTCCTCATATGCTGCTGAATGGAGACATGAAACCACTTTGGATGGTAAACTAGTCCATTAAAAATTCAAGCTATATACATTCAACTGGGTCCTCATTGTGGCAACATAATCCTTCTACATTTTCTTATCTAATTCCTTATTCCACTCACCATGGCGGCTTTTCCCTACTCAATACTCCTTTTGTTTCTTTTCACATTCTCTGAAAACTTGGCTTCAACTTTCAGTGAAACATTAATTATATGCCAGAAGCTCTCCTTTTGTTCTTAGCCCTTGAAAGTCTAGGAAAGAACTCAAATGGGATAGCTTCAGGTCTTAATGCTTTCTTAAGATTCCCATGCTCCAAAGTTCTAAATGATGATGATGATGTGATAAGATCACAGATTTATCACTGAGGGAAATGAAAAAGTTTATGATGTTCAACATCCTAATTTCACAGATAGGGAAACTGAAGCTTACAGGTTCAGTAACTTTCCCAGCATCTAAAAAAGAATTCCAACTCAGGTCTTCTTATGACCAAGACTAGCATTCCCTTCACCATAATACAGATGCTTTGGTTGATAACAGTCCTCAAACTCTTGTTTTAATCTCACTCACCTGGGCAGAAGTTTTTTGAGCCTTTTTGATCTAGGATCCAGGATGGTTCTCTTTCCTCAAAATGGGAGATCAAATTTTCTCTGAGAATTGGAATTCCTTAATATGGGAATAAGGAAGGGATGAGAACAGAGAGAAACACACTTTCTTTCACTTTGGGGAAAGGGGACATGTAAGCAAGGAGCATAGGGTGGTTACTAGGACTCCTCAAGTATGATTGGCATGGTGTTTATTGTTGGGAGAATAAGGGCAGGGAGAATTAGAAAATTCTGCCTTCATTTCATAGAAGGATGGACACCTTGCCTAAATTCCATTATCTAGCAATAACATCCAGTTAGTAATTCAGAATGGCTTGGGCCCCAAATTGGGAAAACTTGAATTCAAGCCTAGCCTCAAACACTTAGTAGTTGTGTGTCCCTGTACTTAATTTCTGTTTGCTTTAGTTTCCTGAAGTATAAGATGGGGCAAATATTAGCATAAACTCACAGCAGATTGTGAGGGTCAGATGAGATAAAAATTATAATATATATATATATATATATATATAAAATAAATTATAATATATATAATAAATTATTATATATATATAATATAGGGCCTAGTATATAGTAAGTTTATATAAACACTTATCCTATCTCTTTCTTTCCTACCACCTGTGTTGGAATTTCAGGGAAAAATTAAAGAACAAAGATAAACTTGTTACATGAAAGGAAATAATGAGCTAATTTGTCAACAAATAGATCTTTTTAAAGACTAGATCCATCCCAAGGAAAAATAGGTTTCATTATTGGGA
Organism: Sminthopsis crassicaudata; assembly: GCF_048593235.1. NCBI lineage: Eukaryota > Metazoa > Chordata > Mammalia > Dasyuromorphia > Dasyuridae > Sminthopsis > Sminthopsis crassicaudata. The sequence continues at coordinate 653,178,794 of NC_133619.1, forward strand.
AGGGGGTTTTCTTCAATGCCCTTCTTCAAGAAAAGCTTCATCTACAGTTTTTAGAGATTTTGCAGAGAAAATTCATGTCCAGGCAGAGGCTGAGCTAGGTAACATCTGAGAATGGTTCCAAGTCTAAGATTTTATAACCCTTGTTTGTTTTGCAACCTGAAATTACTTAAAATAGAAAAGAGGTTCAGGAGCCACAAAGAAAAGTCCTACCTTCCTATATCACAAAACATAATCACATTTTATAAGGAAAATCAGGAAGCAGGTCACACTCCTGAGGGACATTTCTTTGGTGACAGATTTGGAGTTAATAAAGATAATTGTGCTTACCCAGGAAAAGCAGGTTCTGGGAATTTTCCAGCATGACTTCCTTGTAGAGCTCTTTCTGAGAATGATCCAAGAGGAACCACTCCTCCTGAGTGAAATCCACAGCCACATCCCTGAATGTCAGTGCCTCCTAAATCATCAAATATCACAAGACTTAAGAGCTGAAAAAGACTTAAGAATTCATCTATCTTAATCCTGATCCATATGCAGAAGGGATTTCCCAATAGTCTTAGCATCAGAGCCAATACTTAAATCCATAGTTGTAGAGGGTCATAGATAGTGGGGGAACTCTAGGTGAGGTATAAGACTCTCCAGCCCAGGAAGAGAACCTGCAGACCTTTCTGGTTTAGCTCCCCATACCCCCTAAGTGTGTTTCAGCCTTCCTGAGGACTCATGACAACCTATGAGAGTCATACTGAGTGACAAGGAAACATCTGCACACAATAGCAAGTTGTTTATGTGGTCCCACATGTGCAGTATATAGTTAGCACATGTGCAGTGTGCTATAGTTATGTAAGAGTATTAGGGTATATATAAGGCTGAGGGAATTTTGAATAAACAAACTCCTATTTTAACCAGCTTCAAGAGTTTTGCCCCTTCACTTCTCACTCATGATCAGGATTTGGGCCAATACCAAAATCCTCCAGTGAGCAGGTCCAGACACATAGTCAGTAAGACTAAAATAAATCATTTTATATTTGGAATTGGAATAAAGTTGATGAATAACTTACTATGAAATGCTTTTCTCTATAGAATCAGGGACAAAGTATGTGTTCTAGATGTATGGTATAAGGATCCATGGAAAAAAAAGAGACAAGATGTTGCAAAATTTCTCTTTCATCAGAGCTCTTAGAGTCACATGTTTAAAAAAAATTCTTTGAAGAATTTATGAAAAGTTAGCAAGTACTATATATTTGGGGGAAAGAGATGTCAATGTGATCAATAAAGAGAATGCAAAGGAAAATTAAATCTAGTTAATTTTCTAAAATTCTAAAATAATATCTTATCTATAATGAAAATATCTTCTATATCTATGTAGGCACAGAAGAGGGCAGGGCAGTGTTGTCACTACTCTATCCAATTTGATATGTATTTTTTTAAAGAAAGAATTATCAGTTAAGAAAGATCAGCAGCTTCCTAAAGAATCTTCTATATCTATGCAGACACATCTAATGTTAGTCACACCGATGGTTGTACTGATTCACTCACCAGCCATGGGCGTCTTTGGGTTCCAGGAGCCATTCCCTCAGGATCCAGACTTTCTGATTATCTCGGTCCTCTTCAGGCTGAACAGTGAGGTGAGAAGACCTTCGGCCTAAACAGATTGAAAGAGGGTGAGGTCCCAAAAGGAGTTTCAAAGCTCCTGGCACTGCCTTCCCTGGGGGAGAGACCACAACCAGAGGAGGGGGCAACAGATAGAACAAGATTTGTAAATAAAAAGGATCTAACCTCAAAGACTTTTTCTTTCTCACCTTCTCTTAGGTCTTCTCTTCTGCCCCAGGGCCCAAACTCATTCTCCTAAAGAGAGAACCAAGAGGCAAGAAGGGTTTGGAATTCCAATGGTAAGAAGTCAATCAGAGTCTCAATGGCTCCTGAATCAGAGCACTCCCTCCCACTGAGGGCTTGAGGTAAGGCCACAGGGGACCCATTGGTAAAGCAGAGGGTAGTGCCTGAACACCCAAGGGATATCCTGGAGAGCCTGGATCAGAAGTAGGTAATCAAGAAAAAAGAAGATGAATAGAATTTTTGAAAAATTAAATATGACAGATCTCTAGAAAACACTGAGTGGGAACAGAAAATATACCCCTTTTTTCAGTGGTATATGACACCTTCACAAAAATCTCACAACCAAATAAAGAAATGAAGAAATATTATTAAACACATACTTTCCATATCACAATGCAATAAAAATTACATTCAATAAAGGGCCAAAAAGACAGGCTAAAAATTTATAGGAAACTAAGTAATCCTAAAGAATGGGGTGAGTCAAAGACAAATCACAGAAACAATCAATATTGGTTAAAGAGAGTGACAACAATGAGATCACAAAATTTATGGAATGAATCCAAAAGAGACTTAGGAGGAAATTAATGTCTCTAAACACTTACATTAAAAATATAGAAAAAGAACAGACTGATGAATTGGGCATGCAACTAAAAAAAAAAACAAGAAACAAAGAAAAACTAAAAGTTCCCAATTAAATACCAAGCTGGAAATCCTGAAAAATCAAAGGAGAGATTAATCAAATTGACAGTAAGAAAACCACTGAACTAATAAATATGACTAAGAGCTGATGTAAGGAAAAGGTAATATAAAATATGCAAACTGTAGCTTAATTTGATTTTTAGGAGAAAACCAGATTATCATTATCAAAAATTGTAAAGTATGGGCTAGCTCCCTGGAGGGTCTAAGGGTCAGCCAGAGTCAGGATAAATCAAAGTCCTGGGTCTTTAGGGGGAGAAGTGAAGGAGACAGGGAAGCTGCCACACAGCTTACCAAAGATGTATCCTAAATTCTGGAGTCTGGAGTCTCCAGCCTCTCTCCTCCTTGTCTTGCCTCCAAGTGACTCTGGCTTCTCTCCACCACCCTCCAATCCTTGTCTATGATTATCTTACTAGGAAACATTCAGCAAGCACCAATGGTGAGAGCCCTCATCCAAATATATGCTAATAGAGCCATTGTCTCACATCGAATAAGTGCTGTCTTGTCTGATTCAGGTAGCCTTAAGTGCTGTCTTGGCTGATTCAGAGTTTCAGCCCTCTACAAAAAATGAAACAGGTGAATTTACCAACAATAAAGATAAAATTAAAAGAGTTGTTAGAAGCAATGTTACTCAATTATATACCAACGAATCTAATAATGTAAGTTAAATGAGTATTTACAAAAATATTAACTGCCCAGATTAATCAGGTGGCACAGTGGATAGAGCCCTGAAGTCAGGAGGACCCGAGTTCAAATCTGGTCTCAAACACTTAACACCTCCTAGCTGTGTGACCCTGGGCAAGTCATTTAACCCCCAACTGCCTCAGGGAAAAAATATCCCCAGGACCAGATGGATTCACAAGTGTATTAAACCAAAAAATTTTAAAAACCCAGTATATTCTAATTCAATATAAGCTATTTAGAAAAATAGGTTAAGGAGTCCTACAAATTCCTAGTACCAGTGTTGAAATCTAAATTAGAAAGAGCAAAAATGAAAAAAGAAATTATAGAATAATTTCTCTAAAGAACATCAATGTAAAATATTTAAATAAAATATTAGAAAAAAGATTACAACAATATATCACCCAGCTCATACACTATGAACAGGTAGAATTTGTGCTAGGAATGCAGGCTGGTTCAGTATTAGAGAAAATATCAACATAACTGACTGTATAAAAACAAGAACCACAGCAACAAAAAGTAATATGATTACCTCAATAGATGCAGAAAAAGCATTTTATAGAAAACAATATCCATTTCTATTTAAAAAAACCCACTAAAAATAAAAGGAATAAATGGAGCTTTCTTTAAAATGATAAGTGGTATCTCTCCAAAGCCATCATCAAGCATTATCTGTAATAGGGATAAACTAGAAGACTTCCCAATAATATTGGGGTAAAGAAAGGATGTCCATTATTAATCATTACTTTAATACTGTATTAGAAATGCTAGTTATAGCAATAAAAGAAGAAAAAGAAAATGAAGTAATAAGAATAGGGAAATATCACTCTTTGTAGACAATAGGATAATATATTGAAGAGAATCTTAGAAAATAAATTTAAAAATTTATTTGAAATATTTAACAACTTCAGCAAAATAAACCCACATAAATCAGCAGTATTTCCATATACTACCAACAAAGTCCAACAAGAAATAAAAATAGAAATTTCTATTAAAAGAACCAAACAATATAAAATACTTGGGAGTTTGCCTGCCAAGACAAACCCAGGAACTATAATACAATTACAAAATAATTTTCATATAAATAAAGTCAGATCTAAGCAAATACAGAGGTGTTAACTGCTTAAAAGTAGGCTGAGCCAATATAATAACAATGACAATTCTACCTGTAATCGTTTACTTATTCAATCATATGAAGAAAGTACCAAAAATTATTTTAGAGCCAGTTTCATGTTTGGTCTTCCTTCCTGAAATATTATGAGGCTGTAAAAAGAGATATAGAAAGGCATTTTTGATAGTAACACAGAGTAAACACTGGACAGAGCCACAGAAAACACTAAGTCTAATCTCACTTTAGAGATGCGGCACGTAGACTAACTGTTCCTTGCCCAGAGTCACAGAGGTAAAGAATATCTGAAGCAGTATTTAAACCTATCTTATTGATTCTAAACCAAGAATCTCTTCTACTTTCAACTATTATTACTAGTACGTTCCTCTACACTTGAATATCAATTTAAATGAAAAGTCACTAAACTGTCCATCTATCATGAAGCTCATGATTCAAATAACTATAATAAAGATGGCAATTATAACAGTAATATAACATCATTTTCATCATAATCTAATTTTTGCCAAGCTCTTAACAAGAATTGTCTCATTTGTTCCTCTTATTAACTATGGGAGTCAGAAGCTATTACTAACTCCATTCAACAGACAGGGAAAATCAGGTAGAAAATTTTAAGTAGCTTGGCCAAGGTTACAAATCTAGGTTAAGAGACTGAATTTGAACTCAGGTCTCATGATTTCAAGCACAGAACTCTATCCATTGTAGAACTTAGCTGTTTAAAGAAATTGCTACAAAATAAATACAGAAACAAAAATATTGTACTAGAACTTTTTGTGCCACCAAAGAACAGGAAACACTGAGTACCAATCAACCAGGGAATGGATGAAGTTAATTTATAAATACTATAAAATCTCATTGAGGAAAAATTTAAAACATTAGGATTTCAGAGAAAATTTCATTATATTTAAAGAGCTTTATGTACAATATGAAATTTGGGAAGTCTAAGACTCTACTGCAACATGAGGAATTTCTTCTTACTAATATCCATTGGTTTTATCTCCAGCATGACTTCTCCAATGTACAGTTGACTTGGAGCTCTACATAATCATTGCATTTATAAGCTTTCTTTGCCCTATGAATATTTTAATATTAACTGATCCCCCTCTTCCAGAGTAAAACAAAATTGAGCAAAATCCCAAGATTGCTCTCCATTGTAAATCACCTGAGGAGGTATATTCCTGTGCATCCTACACATTCCTATATCTCTTTCCACAGCCTCATAATAATAAGAGATGGAGAGTCTCTGGCTGAAGACCTTCCCCCATTGAATCATGTAATATTCTCTCTAAAATGTAATGTTCTCTGTTGAGGTTTTCTTGGGGTCTCTGGGAGTAGTCTTCATTTCAGTTCAGTAATCACCACATAAGTACAGCCAGGGGTTAAAGTCCAAATCCTTTATTGTCTCCTTCAAAGTCTTAGCTCCTTCATTTCGGGGCTCAGCTAGTTTTCTGGAGGCCTTCTGGATCTTGGTTTTAGTGGAGAAGTGAAGGAGGAGAGCCTGTCGCCACTTCTCTGTTTTTCCTAGTTCTGATTCTGGCTGAGTTTGTCTGAGCTGCTCTCTTATCATAGGTGTGAATCTTGTGGAACTGTAGTAAGTACTAAGTACATGTACTGAACTAGAGAACAGTTAAGTACCATGCTAAATAATCTTTGTCTCTATCAATTCCACTGAGTTAGCACCTTGTAAGAATCCTTTTTTCAAATTCAGAGTTCTGGCCCATAACAGAATCATTATAGGGCAACTCCCCAGAATGAATGTCCTTATGTTGAACAAGTGCTAAACTGCATTTGATTGCCTTTCCACAATCATTAATGATAAAATTTCTATCTAGTAAGAATTCTCTGATGGGAAATAAGGGATGACTGTTACTTGAAGGATTTAGCACATTGATTTATATATATAAAGTTTCTCTGATATCCAGCAAATTGGAACTGCATCTGAAAACTTTTCCACACTGATTATATTTATAAGGGTTCTCTTCAGTGTGGATTCTCAGATGTGTAGCTAGTATGAAGCTGCCCTGGTGGAGCTGCATCTGAAAGCCTTACTCCATTGATGACATTCATAAGATTTCTCTTCAGTGTGAATTCTCAGAGGAGTAATCTGAAAGCTTTCTTAAATTGATACCCCTACAATTTCTCTCTAGTGACATTTAGCAGTGATATTTAGCAAGTTGGAAGGTTTGCATAAAGTTTTTCCATACTGATAACATTCATAAGATTTCTCTCTAATGTTGATTCTCTGAATGGCAAGGCTGGAAGATTACATATATATATATGTGTACATATATAATGTTTCTCTCCAGTTCAGATTTTATAATGAAGAGCAATATACTGTATTTGACAAGGAGAAATAATGTTTATTAGGTTAGATCTTCTGCCACAGCATAATTCCTTATCTATCATCCTCATTTTTTCATTACTTTAAATCTCTATCTACGGGCTTTTACCTTAATGTCACAAATGAAATCATATTTCCTCAGGCCTCAAAAAACAAACAAACAAACAAAAAAGACCTCATTTGATCTATTCACCACCAGTAGATATTGCCATACTGAGTGGTGATGGTTCCAATTCTTTTCTTTTTACTTTAATGGAAACTCCGCATATGGGCTCTCAAATGAATTGTTCAACTAAATCGGCTCCATTAAATTGCCTTTTCTCAATCCTCATCTTTTGTAATCTCTCTTCACAATCATCCACTTTTTTCTGGATACTCTCTTCTCTCTAGGTTTTAGAGACACTACTTTTTCCTGATTCTCCTGGTCCATATTCAAACAAAATTCATCTTTTCTCCAAACATCCTAAAATCTTGCTTTTACTTTACTTTCTTACTATTATTATATAAGGTATCCTGCTCACAATCTTGCAATCAGAGGCACTTAATCTAAGCATCTCTCACACATCAAAATCCTCCATTTTGTACTGTTGTTTTTTTTTTTTTTGTTTTGTTTTGTTTTTGTTTTTTTCCAAATCAATTCTCTGGAGGTGAATACCATCTTTCTAAGTTCTTCATAGTTTTTTTGAATATTTTTAATGCTCAGAATAGCTTGGCTGTTCAGTTATTCTTACAATATTGTTGTTACTATATACAATGTTCTCTTGACGCTGCTCATTTCATGCTTCATTATTTCATGAAAATCTTTCCATATTTTCCCAAGATCAAGCTGTTCATCTTTCATAACAAAGTAGTATTTCAGTACAATTATATAACACGTGTTTAGCTGCTCCCCAATTAATGAGAATTCCCTCAATTTCCAGCACCGTGCCACCACAAAGAGAGCTTCAATAAATATTTTACAGCATATAGGTTTTCTTTGTTCTCTGATCACCTTAAGAAACAAGCCTCATAGTGGCATTAAAAGGTCAAAGAGTATACAGTTTTATAACTCTATGGACAAAATTCCAGATTTCTCTTCAAACTGGTTGGATCAGTTCAGAGTCCATCAACAGGGTCTCCATTTTTCCACATTCTTTCCAACATTTGTCACTTCCCCTTTCTATCATTTTAGCTAATTTGAAAGGTGTGAGATGATGGCTCAAAGTTTTTTTTTTTGTAAAGAAATAATTTTAATTTTTTATTTTATTTTAAAATTATGGAATAAAAAAGTATTTTCCTAAGTGTTTAAAAAATGGTTGCACATAAAAACTGCTAATCTATTATCTACAACCTGCTATTCTCTTTAAATATATAATAGCTATCATGTGAATTTCTTTCTTTTCTTCCCTGCCTCCTGCTTCTGCCCTTGCAATGGCTACCATTAGACGCAAATATGTGTATAGGAAGTTTAATAATTCATAAGGCATAATTCCAGATTACTCTTCCAAATGGTTGGATCAATTCACAATTCTACCAAAAATGAATAATTTTCCCACATCCCCTCCAATATATATTGCTTTCTCCTTTTATCAGTTTAGCCAATCTGATAGGTATAAATGATATCTCAAGATGGCTTTAATTTGCATTTTGTTAAACAAGAATGTTTTAAAGCATTTTTATATGACTAAATCGTTTTGATTTTATTGGAAAACTATTTGTTCACCATTTACTAATTAGGGAATGATTTGTTCTTATCATTTTTATTATATTGGCTCTGCTACCTGTCAACAATTAATATTTCTCCAATTATTTAAATTTGAATTTGTACAAATATTTTACAATTGTGTCCATGTAGTTCCTGGATTTTTCTTACCAAATATACTCAAAAAAAGATTTTCAAGCATTGATAGAAAATTTGAATTCAAATATAAGACTAAAAAGAAGCATAAAAGGGAGCTTTTCAGAAGCCTCAGAGCCTTGAAAAGAAGACTGAACAGGATTCCAATTCCATCTCTGTCACTCATTGCCAATATGACCTGTGTAAATCATCTGAATTCTCTGGTGCCTCCATCTCTTCAGTTGTAAATTGAGGATACTGGAGGGCTTGCTCAGGGCTCTTCCAACACTAGATTTATGATTTCTTTGGTCCAAACCAGTCTTTTGGTCCCGGACTTTTTTTTTTTTTTTTTTTTTTTTTTAAGATCTGGTCTGCTTGGAATGTCTTCCTAAAGTTCATTAGACACCTTATAGGGAATGTAATATAAAGGTATACTTCTTGCACACACCATTTAACAATCTAGGGATTCTCGTGAGGGAAGCTGACATAGAGGACACAAGGGAGAAAAAACATTTGTTGAGAGGGTTATGGAGGCTGATCAAAATGACTTGAGTTCCAGAAGACAGCAGAGCTCAAACTGAAGCTTTGACTGGGGTTAGCACAAGCAAGCCTGGCATTGTAGCATGGGGTAATCCTGCTATTGTTCCTCCTGCACAGTATTCAGGAGACTCAGATGTTAGTTGGGAACAAAAGCTAATTCTTCTGAGAAACACTGAGAGGAAGGGAGTAAGAATGGAAGACATTTAGATACAGATGCTAAGAATATTTAATGCTTGTGCGAAATATTTATTATAGTGTCAACATATATTTTTTAAAAGTCTTTGCTTAAAAAAAAGAAAAATAAACTTTTCCCAATTCCCCTTAATCTTACCTCCTGATTAGCTCCAATTCATCCTAGATATGGGTTTCCAAATAGTTGTTAGTATATTATTATTGTCTTCCCCACTAGACTGTGAACTAATTTTCTGAGTAGGGAATGTCCCCCATCTTTTTTTGTTATCTGTGGAACTTAGTAGGTACTTTGATGATTGTTGTCTCGAAGAAAATCTTAAGAAAAATCTCATGGAAAAGTATGAGTCATTTGGGAATGCTTTCCAGCATTTCATACCCAAAGTTCTAAACAATGTCTTCTTACTGGATCACAAATTTACCATAAAAAGAGAAGTGAAAGACCAGAGAGTCCAACTCTCTCATTTCAAAGACATGAAAACTGAGGCTTTGTGGTTCAATGACTTGTCCAGGATCATATTGTTGAAGTGTCTAAAAAAGAATTCCAATTTAGGTGATCTTGCCTCAAAATTTAATACTCCCTGCTCTACAGTGCTTACATACTTACATGATAAAGAACCCTCATTCACCTTTCATCCAATTCACCTAAATAAGGTTTCTGGGGCCTTTGTCTCTAGTATTCCTGGGACTTCCCCTTCCTCAAAACTGGAGATCAAATCTTTGCTGCGAACTAGGGGGATAAGGAAGGAATGTAATTTCCTGCTCTTTAGGCAAGAACCACAGCAGAGTTCCCAGGGCTCCTCAGCAATGGCCAACACGGTATTTACTGATGGGAACTTAGGGGTAGGGAGAAGATCATGTGACAGGGTTTTTTTAGACTTTCCACTTGCAATTCCTTTTCACCCAAGGAATTTTTACACAACCCTGGGCTATACAAATCAAACATTTAATGATAATAAATTATAATTTTGCAGCCCCCTCATTCAGTTATGCAACCCCACTTGCACAACCCATAGTTTAAGCTTTGACATAGCCAATTTGGAATTCTGTCTTTGTCTCCTTCACAGGATAGGCATATTCCATAGCTTTTATTATTATTATTATTAACATGGTGATGAGAGTGCTGGGCCTGGAACCAGGAAGATATGAGTTCAAATCCAGACACTTGCATATATGTCCCTGGACAAGTCATAAATGATAACCCCCACCAAGCAAATTCTAGCTTTAGCTGAAACCCATCGAGGAGCCAACTTGGGACTACATCCACAGGCCCCTTTAGCTAAATCTCTCATTATAAAAGAGCTAAGCTGGAGTTTTCTCTTTGCAGAGGGTCCAAACATGCCAGCTATGCCATGCTTGGCATCCCAAGGACTCTCTGCCCACTGGAATACTGTTTCCAGTACCCTCTTCTCTTTACCTAACACCTTTTAATAACTAGACTAACTTTATTTCCAATCCCCATAATAAAACTCTTTTATCAATCTAGGTTTTCGGGTCTGTAAATTCCTTTACAGAGAACTGTTTGCACCGCCACTAGACCTCATTTAACTACCTACCCTTGTGCCGAATCCAAAGGGGTTGGAGGGGAGCTCCATTTGATTCCCTGTACCCCGAACCTGCCACTGGACTTCATTTTCATTTGGGTATCCCAAATCTAAACTTCATCATTTTGGTTCCCTCTAGACCTCATCAATAACCTCTGTAAAATGGGGATAATATAAGTACTAAACTCAGGATTTTTGTGAAGATCAAATGTAATCCCCAAACTGTAATCCTCAGATCAAGATGTTACAAACGTTTGCATTCTGACAGCCCAGATGGGAGACTCTTTCAAAACTATGAAAGTTAGGCATTCCACTTATAAGCCACCTTGAAAACATCATGGACCATCACAAATGTTCTAAAAACAGACTTTATATGGCCTTTCACTTTGTTGAAAGCTCTTTTCTGATTTTAACTTATATTCTACTGATGTTAGTATTCTTCCTTGTAGATTTTCAAGGACTACATGATCACCTCGGTGAATCATATTAGTAAAGTTTCTGTGGGAATCTAGTCTGTGTCCCAGAAGTATAAAAAGAGAAAGTGACATCTGAAAAGATTTTTTCCTTTATTATTTTATACAATAAACATTAGTTTAAAAAAAAAAGGCAAAATATACAACTGAACTTCAAATACATTTACCACAATATAATTCACTTGTTTCAGTCAAGTATGATATGACCTCATTTGAAATTTTCTTGGCAAAGATACTGGAACAGTTTAACAACATTTCCTTCTCTAGCTCATTTTAAGATTTAGGAATTGAGGCAAAACATTGAAGCCATATGTAAACTTAGGAAGATAAGTCTTCCTGATTTCAGATCCAGAATTCCATCTACTACAATACTTAGCTGTCTCTACTATTCTAATAGAAAAATAAATCTTTTATATAGTAGCTAGCAATTCATTTTGTTGGCTAATGTATGGGCTAAGAAAAAATGAATTTCCATTTCAAGAACACTTGTAAAATTCTCTTGCCATTATCCCCTTCACAAATGTATATTTTCTTCTACATTCAGTTTATAGAGCAAAATACATTGGTCCTACAGTCAAGAAGACTTGAGTTCAAATATTACCTCACATACTTTCTAGTGCTGTGACCGTACACAACTCACTTAATCTCATCTTGCTTGTTTCTTCAATTGTAAAAGGTAAATAGTCATAACACCTACCTCACAGCATTGTAGTAAGGATCAAATGAGATGAAATCTCTAAAGTACGTAGTGAAGGTACTGTATCAATACTCATTAATATCACTGTTATTATTATCAAATCAACTTGATGGAGAAACAAATTAAAGACTAGGTATGTCAGCTGCTGAATATTCCAAATTTTTGTTCAAAGAAAAATGTCCAACTCTGAAATGAGCTTCATATTTTAGGTTATATTTCATACCTTCCAAGTTAAAATTCAGTTGACTAAAAAACTATTAATGAAGAAAGGCAGACAGAAAAAAATTGTTATTCATACTGATGAGGAGTAAACTGAGGTCTAAACCGAGATGGGTCAATTTCTTTTCTCTCTTTCCTTCCTTCCCCAAAGTAACCAAGGGCGGGTTCAGCAGCAAATGAATTTGCTACTTAATGCTATATGGAAACATAGTCTTTATTGATTAGAATGGAAATACCGGAGAGCCGGTGGGCAAAATGGCTGCATGGTACAAGGCCAATTTTGCAAAGAATTGATTTTTGAGGACTGTTTTATACAAGAGCACAATCATTCAGATGCAGTGATGTAAGGAGGTTCCTGAGAGTGATGTAAATAAGATAAGGATTCTCTTGTTATCTTTTGGGGACAGACAGAAGTCTCTTCCCAAAAAGGAATTTCCTGATGCCATTTGGTTTATCTGAGCAATTAGAATGGGGGCTGTAAAACTCTGGCCAGCTCGGATAGCCCAAACTAGTTTGACCAGATCTTGTATCAAAGGTCCAAGATCCAAAGGAAGTTGGGGATCAAACAAGGAATATCAAGGGGCTATTGCCCTCAACAATACTTAACAAAATTTGTAAAATAAATTTAATTGAAATATTGCAAGTAATAGTAAACACGAGGTCTTGTTGGATTTTTTTAATTCTCAGAAAAAAGCCCTACAATGAATTTTCATAATTATTTTATACTTATGGTCTTGTAATTTCATATTTAATTTTCCTAATTAAAGGTAGAATTAACTTTTCTATTTTATAATTATACAGTGTAACAAAAGTATTAATTTGAAGCTTCAGGGAAATAAATTGTACAGGTCACTAATATAAGCACTTTACACATCAATTAAGAATAGTAAATATTAATTTAAAAGAGTAAATCGTATGACCAGAAGGATTCACTTTTTGTTAGTGGTATGAAAACAGTTTTAAAAATAAAAAAATTTGAAAACATTTCTGGAGCCACGATTATTCATTACATTGATTGGTGTTGTGACAATATGAACTATTCTTACTTCTCATTTCTCTCTTCATCAGTTCAGCTAACTTCTCAGATTTTTCTGTCTGCCTTTCTTCATTTTTTTAGACTATCATTTGTTCAGTCATTTCCCCAATACATAGGTACAACCCTGGTTTCCAGTTACTTCAAAAACAAAAAACCCCAGCAGCTATAAGTTTGTGTTGTATGGGTCTTTTCCCCCTTTTGATTTCTTTAATTTGTAAGTCTACTAGTAATTTATTACTAAGATACACAGTTGGGTGTCTTTGGAAGCAGAGTTTCAAGTTGAATTACTAAATGACATCCCTTCATTTAAATGCTGTATGAATCTTTATTTCAAGAGTGTTTCTTTTACAGAATAGTTTTAAGGTCTACTTTCTAATGCATTCTGCTACTTCCTTTCATTAACATTTATTTTTCGACAATTATCTTCTTTAGTAACCTTTTTTTCTTTGTATCTCAATTTTAAAGAGTGGCAATATTTAAATTTTGTTAATTCTACTTCAGATATGTAACCTAAGTGAGTTTGGGTAAGGCACTTAACTTCAGTGGGCCTCAGTTTCCTCATTTGTACAATGGTATAAAACTAATTTTCCTACGTTAAGGCACTGTTATAATGGATCAGATGAGTAATGTGTCTGCAAAATAAAGACATTATAACAAGGATCTCATCAGCCTCATACACAGAAGATTGAAAAGAATCTGCAAAAAATTTTATGATAAATGATTTTCAAGGATTGTAGAGACCAACTCTGACTCCATCTGGGGTTTCCTTGGCAGAGATACTGGATTAGTTTGCCATTTCCTTCTCCAGCTCATTTTCCAGATGAGGAAACTAAGGCAAGCAGGTTAAGTGACTTACTACTCAAGGTCACACAGTTGGCAAGTCAGAGATCAGATCTGAACTCAAAGGAGATAAGTTTTCCTGCCTTCAGGCCAGCTCTTTACTCACTGAACCATCTACCTGCTTCAACTAGTATATAAGTGTTCTTAATGCCAGGATTTATTTATATCTTATCCAAAGACTAGCACAATGCCCCTGAACACAGTAGGAGCTCTACATACTTGCTGAGTTTAAAAAAAAAAAAAATGACCATCACAAAACAGCCATGGCCAAGATTCCCAACAGGTCATCTCATAATACAATAATGTGCTGAAACGAGCTCTTCAGGATCAAGTAGGCCCACCCTCATTTCACAGAAGAAAATGAACCCCTGAGAAGATAAATGACTTTTGCTTTCAGTCATAAATTTGTTATTGTCCCTACCTGCCTCCAAAGAGGACTGCATTTTTACTTTTTCCTTTTTTTTTTTTCTTTTTCTTTTTTCTTGAGGCTGGGGTTAAGTGACTTGCCCAGGGTCACACAGCGAGGAAGTGTTAAGTGTCTGAGACCAGATTTGAACTCGGGTCCTCCTGAATTCAGGGCTGGTACTCTATCCACTGCGCCCCCTAGCTGCCCCATTTTTACTTTTTCAATTAACTTGTAAGAATGTATGGCTCTGAATGAGTTGTGGCTGAAGTAAAAAATACTTTTAATTCCTATGGAAGCAAGTTAAACAATATTGACCTTTAAAATTTTTTACAACTTTCCACAGGTTAGGAAGTGAGCTCTAATTTTGTTGATTCATTCCCATATCATTCATTTTATCAAGGAAATTTTTAAATTAAAAAGAATGAAAGTTACTCTTGGTAATCTTGGTTTGCATTGATGCAAGTCTAGGTCTTAATCCCCAGTTTAGAATTTCAAGGGCTAAGAATGAGAACATTTAAAAAGGCAAGTTCTTTCCAATTCTCCTGAGAACTTTGGATGTTTTTTCCTTTGTACTTTGCACATATTGTTATTTATTTATGTACCTGCCTTAAATTAGACTATGAGATCTGAGTGAGAATCATTCTTAGTATCTGCAGTATAGCAAAGAACAATAAAAGGATTAAATAAGGATTTAAACTTCAGTTGTTTTCACTGGTGATTCAAGATCAGTAACTTTTTCTTTTTTAATAGCTTTTTTTTTTCAAAATATATGCAAAAATAATTTTTAGACATTCACCTTGCAAAATCTTGAGAAAGAAAAAAAAAAGCAAGCAAACACCAACAAAAGTTGAAAATACTATGTAGGATTCACATTCAATTCCTCTCTCTGGATGCAGATAGCTCTCTCCATTATAAGTCTATTGGAATTCGTCTGAATCACCTCCATGTTGAAAAGGGCTATCAGTAACTTTTCAAACACATTTTCAACACATTTTCAACACAGTTGTTAATACTTCTTTAATAAAATAATATGAACAAAACTACCAGTATGAATACCTACCCCCACGGCTTCTGAAATCAACAGGATGAAGACCAATGTCACCAGACTGAAGAGTGCAGTGGGGAATAAAGTGTAGGTGGACTGAGAGCTAAGGTACACTAGTGGAAGGCTCTGCCCATGCTTCTGAAGGGCATTTTCCCAGCCATCCTCACAACTAAGCTCAGCAAACAATGACCTTCAAGGATATGGCCACGGAATTCACCTGAGAGTAGAAACCACTGGAGCTGGCTTAGAGGAACTCCTTCAGGGATGTGATCTGGGGACCTTATCTGCCTGGGGCTAAAGTTGCCAAACAAGATCTTCCTTCTGGAGAGAGAAGCATCATGGACTGCAGAGATAAGTCCTGATAGGAAAGTCTTCAGAGTTATCAAAGTCCGATGGTAAGACAAACGTCAAGGTGCCGTGATGGCCTGGGATACAGCGGCGGACGTCGGCATCTTCGGTGTATGAACAAGCCTGAAGAATTTCACAGCACCTGCTTGGGCTGCCTTCAGGTAGTTGGAACAGAAATGTTCTCATGCACATGCCTGGAGCGGGCACTGCCCAGCTCATCAACAGATTTAAAGCCCAGTGGTTACCTTCAACTGCTTTAGTCCCTCTGCTGATGTGGCAGCTGCCCCGGCTATAGCTTCTGGTGCCACAAAGACCATACACTGGTCACATCTGCTGCTCAACTTGGTGTCCCGGTGGCTTCTGGACACGTAAGTCTCCATGGATCTGAGAACTCTAAGCAACCCCCCACCCCAAAGAAACCCCAAGAGATAGGAAGTCTTGGAAACTAAGCTTGCAACTTCTGAGATACTTCCAAATGAGAACATTCTGGGGAAAGAAAATTCTTCAGGCTTTCACCCTGATTTTCCAGGCAAAACTCAAGACAGAAAGAATTAAAAGTTTATTAAAAACACATCAAAATAGCAACATGTGAATCAGCAATGGCTTCCAGATGGAGCCAGTTTTTTATCAATAACTTTCTTAATGAAGTAAAGACCATTAACTTTCTTTTCTTCCCACTTTTTTGGGAAGCCAATAGGCATTTTTGCCCACGGTCACACAGCCAGTTTCCGAGAACTGCATGAACCAGGAAGATTCATCTTCATGAATTCAAACCCAGCCTCAGAAATCTACTAGCTGTATGACTCTGGGCAAATCACTTAACTCTGTCGCCTCAGTTACTCATCCGCAAAATAATCTGGAGAAGGAAATGGCAAACCTTTCCAGAACATTTTTCAAGAAAACTTCAAATAGGGTCACCAAGCCTCAGACATAACTGAGTAATAACATCCTAAAAACGGCTGCCTCTTGGCCCACGCCCAGTGGAATGATAATACAATTTAAGAAACACCTATTAAAGTGTCCAGAAATTTGGGGAGGGGGGGATTACTCCCAGTGAAGGCAGAAGGATGGAGGAAATGGGGAATTAAGGAAAACTTCATGACAATGTGGCTCCTGAATCAAGCCTCCAAAAAAAAAAGGAGGGGGGATTTCATGGTTAGAATGTATGAGCAGACAATTTTCTGATGAAGAAATTAAAGCTATTTCTAGTCATTTGAAATTGCTCTAAATCACTAATAGAGAAATGCAAATTAATACAACTGAGGTACCAATATACATCTCTCAGATTGGCTAAGAAGACAGCAAAAGACAATGATAAATGCTGGAAGGAATGTGGGAGAACTGGCACACTAATACATCGTTGGTGAACTGTGAAATGATCCAACCCCTGGAGAGCAGCTTAGAACCATGCCCAAGTGTCCATCAGACTGTATATCCTTTGTATCCCAAAGGGACGAACGCGGGGAAGGGCCCCGATGTGCAAAGCTGTTCGTAGCAGCGCTTTCCGTAGGGTCACGGAACTGGAAGTTGAGCGGATTCCCTTCAGCTGGGGAACGGCTGAACAAGTTACGGCAAATGAACGTAATGGGCTAATTTCAGAAAGGCCTGGAGAGACTCACACGAAACGATGAGAAGAGAACAGCGCCCGGCCACACGAATATGTAACGAGCGGTCCCCGTGGACGCGGCCCTTTTGAGTTTCTAGCTGACTTAGGACGGAAAACGGCACCCATGCAGAGAGGGAACTACGGAGGCGGAATGTGGAGGGCAGCCTAGTATTTTCGCCATTTCCGTGTTTTCCTTCTGGTCTCACTTTTCTTGATGTGAAAATAAGTTTTAAGAGACTGCCCGCGTTTAACCTAAATCGGATTGCTCGCTGTTTGGAGGAGGGGAAAGGGAAGTAGAAAAATGCGACTTTTACAAAAATGAATGCTGAAAAGTATCGGCATGTATCTGGAAAAATAAAGTGTTTTGGGAAAAAATGCCCCAAAAGGGGGATTCCAACAAGTAGAGATAACACAGAAAGCAGCTGGAGAAGCTGTAAGTTCACTCCTGGAACGCAGCAAAGGCGTAAAGAGGTCAAGAGGGGGAGCTAGTAAAACGTCCGGGGGGGGGGGGGGAGAATGTAGAAGTGGGAGAAAGGGCGGGAAAGACGCTCCGTTTTGAAATGCTAGCTCTCCTGGGCCCCGATTCGGGCCCGTCAGTCCTCCTAGGCCCCTGGCCCTGGCTCGCGGGGAGCCTCAGTCCTGGCGCCGCTACGTCCTGCGGAGGGTAGGAGGGTGAGGGGGCCGGGGAGTCTCACCGCGCCCATGCCGGGCGCCACATGGGGGGAGGGGCATCTCGGTCCAAGCCCCCGCCCCCTCCGCCCAGGCCAGCGTCCGGCTCGGCGGCCAGACCCCTGGCTCCGGGCCTGGTCACGCCGGGGCCCACGTCCCGTGCCCAGTCCCGAGTCCGGCCGCGGCCCAGGCGGTCTGCGGGGGTCCGAGCCCGGTGGAGTTGGGCTTTTTCGCGGCATTTGCACCAGCTCCGGCTACAGAAACTGGACTCGGGCCCCGCCCAGCTCTTCCAGCCCGGGGCTCCCACGCAGCCACCTCGGGGTGGAACACGCGTGCCCGCGACGCGAGGCCTAGCAGGACTCAGAGAAGCGGACTGAGGAACTGCCCCCGCCCCCTCTCCCGGGACCCCTTCTCCCCCAGCCTCACTCACCACCTGTGCCCTTTCCTCCGGAAGTCCGGGAAGTCCGCGCTCATAACTCGAGCGCCGCTATGCGCGTGCCCGCCACTACAGAGGGGTCGCCGCGGGGCATTCTGGGGCTTGTAGTCCGCTCTGGGGCGGGGCCTTCAGCCCTAGCCCCGCCCCCCGGGATACTTGCCGGCGCCAGGGACTCTGGAAGCTGTGAAGACTGGTGGAGGGGAGGTCTCCGGCTGCGGAGGGCCTCTGGGTCCGGAGCGTCTTCTGGACCCCGCTTCATTCCAGCGCCTGCCCTCCTAATTACTTTTCCTCCACGAGCACTCGTCTTCTCTTTGCTGTCTCTTTGGAAGCTCCGCGAGGGCGAGGGCTGGGTTTGGGGTGGGGGTTTTTGCCTCTTTTTGTGCTCCCCAGCACCATAGCACGGATGCTCATCCTCTGTTTCCGAAGACGACCAATGAGGTCACGAGCTGAATTGGATTTAAATGCTCGAAGTCCGACCTGAGTCCGAAGTTTTCTCGGGATCACCCCAGAGGATTGTGGGTGTGCCACACCCCTGCGTGCTTTACCTCGTCCAGCCCGTCCTCATCTAGCGCTCCCCATGACCGGAAACAAGTAAAAGTCGTTTACTCATTTACTTATACAATTACTAATAATCCATGAATGGGGGCCAGAGCCCCCCCCCTTTTCTAAAGCCCCGACTTTAAAAGTTTAGTGTCCCGGAAGCACTTTCCTGAGGAGATTGGAGTGACTCCTCTATCGGACCCTGCGAGGAAGAGCTAGTCCCGGGGGAACTCCATTTAATCAGGCCTGGGTGGAGACGGCTCTCCGTCCGGGAAAGGCCGGGACGGTCCGAGTACCGAGAGAGTCCAATGATGTCACTTCCGGCCTCTCATGGTAGTATGATCACTTTCTAGTGTGTTATCTGAGCCCGCCACCACGATTGTCTTTGGTTTAAGAGATCAGACAGCTGATAACCCTTGTATTAATAACATTCTATTGATAAATTGACAATTAGTCTCTCAACCCTTGTTAATGGCCACAATTGATTATTCTCCTCAAATTACTTGGTAAAATCCCACTAAATGAGGTCTGTTTAAACACGAAGTGTAAAAACATATCTATGAATGACTATGCATTTTACACTTTTTGAAACGTACAAGGGTTTCTCTCCTGCTAATGGGAGCCAGCTGTTTAGGGCTGATCATGTGGCCAGTGGTCTCTGAAAAGCCAAGTTTATCACCTCTTCAGAGTCGAGAGGGCATGCCAGGAAAAGACCGCCAGATGTCATTCTTCCAGGTCAAAAAGGAAACTCCTATCTAAAGCATAAGGAACTTATTTACATCCGGTAGGAGCCCATTCACCTTTAACCAAGTGAACCAGAGGAAGAATTCTACCAAGCGTCGTTTGCCTCAGACATTTACATCTCTGCTATAACTTATTGAACTTCACGAACTATCATTCCGATTTAATTTGGAGGCACAAAAAGCTGGTAGAGGCCTACTGTTGATTACAGGCTTTAAATGATATGGGAGTGTCATGGAACATTATTTTTCCATAAAAATGATTAGCAGGATGATTTCAGAGAGAACTGGAGAGTAAACTTATCTAAATGAAGTGAGTAGAACCAAGAGAATACATCAACAATCAGCTTATGCAATGATGAGTTCTGTAGGACGGGACTCTCCAACAGTGAGGTGATCCCAGGCCAGTTCTGATAGATTGTGATGGAGAGAGCCATCTGCACCCAGAAAGAACTCTGGGGAGTTCTGGGGTAGAGAACTGACCCACCCCTCACATTTAGGTATGGTCCTTAACAAGCACTTTCACCTTTTTTTGTTATTTGTTTGCTTTTTGTTTTCTTCCTCATTTTTTTCTTTTTAATTTGATTTTTCTTGTGCAGCAAGATAATTGTGGAAATATGTATAGAAGAATTACACAGGCTTAACATATATTGGATTAATTGCTGTCTAGGGGAGGGGGAAAGAGAGGGACAAAAAATCTTAAATACAAAGTTTTGCAAGGGTGAATGTTAAAAAAATCTATTCATATATTTTGAAAATAAAAAGCTTTAAAATTAGAAAATTTAGAAAAAAAGAATTCCTGCATATTGGGAACTTATTCCACCTCCATTATAGGATATATTATAATAAAAATTTAACCAACAAATAATATGTGACCATTTGATCATATCCATTATTAATTGAGGCATGTGATCTGTTAATAAAGTTCTGGTCAGTGACCTGCCTCCATTTATGCCAAAGATGCTGAGTGAAAGCTGGCATAGTCTTTTATATGTAAGTGTGCTTTCCTTCTGATTGGGCCGACAATATCTTGGCAGTAGTGACTAATGGACTTTTTAATGAGGAAGCAGGCCAAGAATTCTCAGCTCCTCCCCATCTTGGGGAGGGGGAAAGCAGTAGGTTAGCTCTTAAATATTGCCAGTCACACCTTTGATGGCCAGTTTTCAAAACAGTGTTAGTCTTTTTATGCTTGAATCACTGTGTGCTCCACTTTTTGAAATTTTATTCATTGATTTTATATAAAATATTGGTAATTCTTGTATTGACTGTTTATAATTTTTAGACCTGAGTTGGTAGGTGGTAGAAGAGTGCTGCCATATTCTAATGACAAAACTGGATGGTTGGGGAGAGAGTCTTTGGTACTTCCCCTGAGCCCTTGAGATCAGACTGGGGTAGGGTAGTAAAAGATAGCTAACAATAAATAAAACATTCAGAATATCATCACTTGGTTACAAGTGAGATAAAAATGTAGCTATGCTCATACACTAAGGGAGTAGAACTAAGCCCCTAGAATTTGCTCCTTCCTATAATTGAGGAAATTCTCCTAACTTTTTAATTCCTTTTTTGGGCAAGATAAAAATATTCCTTATCCTTGACAGTCTCCCTCCCACTGTAGGTGGCAGTCCAAAGACTACTATCAAGTTTTGGTTTTAATGTTTGCTGTAGAATTGATCAACAGAAATCCCAATCTGTTACTCAATATTTCTCTGGGATTTCTCATCTAAAATGCCTATCACAGTGAAGGAAGGACCTTGGAGAGCTCCCTCATATGGCTGTCATTCCAAATTATAGCTCTAGGAGGCATGATTGTAAATCTGTAGTCATTGGAGGAGCCACTTCTGAACTTACTTTCTCTATGGGAGCCCTACGGAATTCTATAAGTTCCTACAGGAGGAAATCAGTCTCAATTTAATCTATATTGCTTGGAGGGCAGAAGCAGGCCTTTGAGAGTCTGCACTTGAAATTCACAATGAATTCTGGGAATTCTGGTGGCTAATTCAGGTGGCTCTAATTTAAAGTAGCTCTCAGAGAAGAAAAGGCAACACCTCAAATTGGGGCATCAGAATTCTTCTTTTCATCAGGACTTGGAGCAAGGAACATATTTTGGAGAGCTTTTGAAATAATTAAATAAATCATGCAAATATTTTTTGCATCTAATATCTGTAAGTCCCTGTGATCAATACTAGAGATACAAAAAATAAACACAAGTACAAAGTATTTACATTTAACAAAGGCATATTTTATATAGGAGATTATACCATTGAATGAATGATCAAAAAAATTTAACAGGCAGAAAGGAAGAATGGTTCTATTTTAGGTTTAGGGGGATGAAAATAGTAAGTTGAGATAGGGTTTCTGAGGGGCAGAAAACCCTGTACTACAGAATACTCATTGAATTGAAAAAGGCTCAAATTTTGCTCTTATTCAGATAAGCTATGGTTTCTTTGATCCCCTCTTAAGTGATGCACTTCAGTTTCCTTCTGCTTATCAGATGGCTCTCAGGGATACTTCTCTTTCCCTTGACATGGTCCAATTAATGCTACATTTCAAATGGACTTGGTTAACCTGGTTGCTTTCAGTGATATAAGAGGTGAAAAATTCCTCTAGGCTTTCAAGAAGCCTGGTCAGAAATGATGTCTGGATGGCCTTTGTAAAAGGTCTTCACTGGCTAGTCACTGAATATTGATTCACATCATGATTTTATGAACAATTTGGCATTCTCTAAAGTCAGTGACTGTCATTTATGGAAATACAGATCCATTCTTTTTTTTTTTTTTTTTTTTTTTTTTCATTTTTCCAAATTATCCCCTCCCTCCCTCCACTCCCTCCCCCCTATGGCAGGTAATCCCATACATTTTACATGTGTTACAATATAACCTAGATACAATATATGTGTGTAAATATCATTTTCTTGTTGCACATTAATTATTAGCTTCCGAAGGTATAAGTAACTTGGGTAGATAGACAGTAGTGCTAACAATTTACATTCACTTCCCAGTGTTCCTTCTCTGGGTATGGTTATTTCTGTCCATCATTGATCAACTGGAAGTGAGTTGGATCTTCTTTATGTTGAAGATTTCCACTTCCATCAGAATATATCCTCATACAGTATTGTTGTTGAAGTGTATAGTGATCTTCTGGTTCTGCTCATTTCACTCAGCAACAGTTGATTTAAGTCTCTCCAGGCCTCTCTGTATTCCTCCTGTTGGTCATTTCTTACAGAGCAATAATATTCCATACCCTTCATATACCACAATTTCCCCAACCATTCTCCAATTGATGGACATCCATTCAACTTCCAGTTTCTAGCTACAACAAAAAGAGCTGCCACAAACATTTTGGCACATACAGGTCCCTTTCCGCTCTTTAGTATTTCTTTGGGATATAATCCCAATAACAGCAATGCTGGGTCAAAGGGTATGCACAGTTTGATAACTTTTTGGGCATAGTTCCAAATTGCTCATAATATGTTATTCAAGTAAGACAAAAACAAAGATGAAAAATAATCCTTATTCTTCTAAACTTAATGTAAAATGGAAGAGATAATATAAATACACATGTGTATGCATATATACATACCTAAGTGTATTTATATAGATATCTTCATATATTATTATGAATGTATATTTATATATTATAAAAATAAAGTGCATTTATTTTATATAAAGAACATATATCTATTTATATACAAAATAAATATAAAATTATGTTTTATAAAACTAGGAATACAAATATTTGCAATGTCGATAAGGAAGAAAGATAAATATTACCAAAATAATTTTTCTAAAGAACAACTGGCTATACTACTTCCCTGGCCCAATCTGATGTTATACTCTTCCTCAAGAACTACCAATGATTTTCTATGGACTCTAAGAAAAAATAGAAATTCTTAAGCTTGGAATTAAAAAGCCTTCACCCTCTGATTCCAGTTTTCCAATCTAATTTGACATTAAACCACTTCATACATTGTATGTTCCAGCAGTTTTCAGCTGTCTGAATTAGGATTATATCACTCAACTCCATGTCTTTGCACATACCCTTAAACTTCAAGTTGTATTTCTAACTAATCTCTGCCTGCTAGAATCTTTAGCTTTCTTATAACTCACTTTATATACTACCACTTAGAGAAATGCTTTTGAATTCCCTTATCAAACAAAATACCATTTGTAAAAAATATATAACACAGTACCTGGCATATAGTAGGTGCTATATAAGTATTTATCCCTTCCTTCGCTAAATTTAGTAGTATTTTTTACCTCCTGGAATCAACTGTATTTGTTTTCCTGATTCAATGTTGTATCCTCCAATGGAACATAAGCTCCTTGAAGCCAGGTAGTTTTCATTTTTTATTTTATATCACCAGGACTCGGCACAATATGTTGCAAATAATGACCACTTAAATGGTAAGAAAAGTTTGTTGATTTGCATTGGATAAAGGTGAGCTCTACAGCACCCTACCTCCTATAAACTTGCTTTGAAAGTTTTTCTTCTGTGCCTCCTTTCCCAAGCTCACTCTCATTAAACTGAGGGAACATTTCTTATTCAGGTTCAAAAATTCCTACTTTCAGCTTGTTTTGGCCAAACTTTCTACCTTGGTGAATAAGAAATTTCTATATTATAAGTAAGTTCATTTCAAATCATTGTAAGGATGTGCCTCTCTCCATGTGAGCCTAATAACCTGATTTCCATTTGAACCATGTAAACCCAATTAATGTAAGATATAACTTTCTTCATGGGAACCTGACCATTCCTTAACCCATAACAACATTTGTTTTAGCTCCTTTTCCCATGAGAATCTCACCATTTTTTAATCTATAAGATGGGAGTGTACCACCTGTGTTTTGGCTCCAAATATGTGACTCTGGGAACTCGCCACTCCTTGGAATAGTTGTTGTTGATAAGGACTGGCCCCCTTGTCAAAACAACACTTGACTATAACCATCTGGAGTCCTTGTCGTACATTGCTATCTTATATGATTTCTTTACTTGGCTCAAAGCCTTCTTTGTTCTGACCCCTATAAAAAGTGGGTAATGCATTCTCTATTCAGAATTTCACCCATGAAGATGGTAGTATATGGGATGATGTTTCGGCAGTTGGAGCCCTGCCTTCTCCCATAATTCCTACGATCTGTCTGGGACCATCTATTCCCATTCGGAACCTAGAGGCTATATTGGGACTCCCCAGTTGGTTGATCTAGTGTTGGTGCTCTTCCGAATTGGTGATGTATTCTC
This sequence comes from Sminthopsis crassicaudata, assembly GCF_048593235.1. NCBI lineage: Eukaryota > Metazoa > Chordata > Mammalia > Dasyuromorphia > Dasyuridae > Sminthopsis > Sminthopsis crassicaudata. The sequence goes on from NC_133619.1 coordinate 653,203,844, forward strand.
TTCCCTTCTCTGCTATCTTAATCATAATTCTCATTATTCTCTGTTTTGCATGTATTATTTGCTGTATTAGTTATTATTATAAGCAATCTATTCCATGTGTTGTATAATTAAATTTTACTTTCACTTTAATTGAATCTGAGAGCATCATTTATAGGAGCAGATCCGAACTTTTCCCTAAAAATTTCATAACACTTGGTGATACCTTTCTGGATTCTGGTTCTGTTATACAATTTCTTGACAATATATCCCCAATTTAGTAACACTTGAAAAATCTTAGAACTGTGATATCCCTGATTTTATTCAAATAACTGATTAAAGTATTGGACAAGAAAGAGTCTAGTGCACAACTCTGAGAGACTTACTGTAGAACTTTCAATGCATTTTCTTCTCTTTTAGATCTACTCTTTTTTTGAACAACATGAAGTTTAAGAATAGTTCTGGGAACCAATAATCTTGTATAAGAAGAACTTGATGGTAAATAATGCTGTTCTCAATTGTGCAATATTTGATAATAATATTGAAATTTTGGCCAAAGTGGAAGAGTTCCACTTGGCTAAGATTTTGCCATTCAGAAGAAAGCAACAGTGTGTTCCAAGTTTAAAAAATAGCTGAGGAATGATTGAAATGTTGGTTTTATGAAATATATAAATATCAAAATAGTCACTATCATTTTCACACTTGGGGCAAGTGCCACAGAACCTGCTTGGAAGAAACAGTTTGCTAACCAAATTGCTATGCCAAATTCAGCTGAACTTTCATAAAGAAAAGTTGAACTGTTTCAAAGTCTGATTCTTTTTGTACAGCAAAATAACTGTCTAGACATGTATACATATATTGTATTTAACTTATACTTTAACATATTTAACATGTATTCGTCAACCTGCCATCTGGGGGAAGGAGGAGAAAAGTTGAAACAAAAGGTTTTGCAATTGTCAATGCTGGAAAATTACCTATGCATAAAATTTTTGTAAAAATTAATTAATTAATTAAAAGAAAAAAAAAAGAAAAGAAAAGTGACCTTTTGGGTGGTGAATCCAAGATACAGTGAGATTGTACCAATGTATAGCTGGGAAAGCAGTGGAATCTACCTTGTCTATAGCAATCAGTGGAGAAGAAAGAAGGAGTATTCAGGAACTTTCTATAAGAACTAATGATTCTTGTTTATTTACTGCTTAGTTCAATAGTTTCTGTGCTATTTGAGATGTCTGAGTGACATCAGGACTCTAAATCTTTTGAGCCCCTGAAACAGAACCCTGAATTAATCCAGTTTCTAGTTCCAGATCTTATTAATGGGAATAGTGTTTTTCTTTTATATGTTAGACAATGTCATACATTTTAAATATACCAGCCTTCTCATTTCTAAATTTCCAATTCTTTTGCCCTGAGAAGAGAGCTATAGTTAATATTTTTTGGACATATAGGTCATTTTCATTTTTAAAAAATCTCTTTTGGTATTCATGCCTAATAGTGGTATTGTTAGGTCAAAGGATATACGTAAATTTATAGCCTTTTGGGCATAGATCATATCTTTTGATCATTTATCAACTGGGACATATTTTTTATAAATTTGACTCAGTTACCTCTATATTTGAGAAATGAAGGCTTATCAGAGTAGCTTGCTACAAAATTCTTTTTACAATAATTATTGCTAACTGTATTCCCTCCCATTTATTTTCTCCCTCCTTTTATCCTGTCCATCCTCAAAAGTGTTTTGCTACTGACCACTCCCTCCCCCAATATGCCTTCTCTTTTATCACCCTTCCTCTTCCCATATTCCATTCTCCTCTTGGGTTGCTACCAAGAATAATGCCTTATATTTAACAAATATTTTATGAATATTATTCATATGAGAGCCTAGCATTTATATGGCAGCTATCCAGTAGATGAAACAGAGGGTGAAGCACAGGGCCCACAATCAGGAAGACTCATCTTCCTAAGTTCACATTTGACCTTAAACTTAGTAGCTTTGTGACTCTACGCAAGTCACACGACATTGTTTACCTCAGCTTCCTCATCAGGAAAAAAAATAGCTAAAAGCAGAAATACAAAACACCACCAGTATCTTTGCCAAGAAATCCTCAAATATGGTCACAAAGAGGCAGCCATAAGTCAAAATTAATAAAATTTATGTAGTACTTTAAGATTTGCCAAATCCTTTCCATTTTTGTGAAGGCTCAATTGTTATTCCTTTTTCCAGATGATGAAATTGAAGTAGAAATAATAACCAATTGTCTCCTCTGATAAACATTTGGAGTCATCTTTACACTGGGCATTTTATATATTGGCCAAAATGATCACTGTAGTTCTGGCCTTCAGGGCCACCAGACCAGGCAGGAGGAAGAGGAAATGGATAGGATCCAGAGCACCCATTTTTCTTGTTCTCTTCTGTACCTTGATTCAGGTTCGGCTCTGTGCAATCTGGCTGCTGCTCTCTCCCCCATTCCCAGAGGCAGACACACACTGATTGTGAGCACATCAGACTGGGGTGCAATGAGGGCTCTCTCATTTTGTCCTGGGCTACATGGGAGTCTTGCCCCTGGGGAGCTTCACTGTGGCTTTTCTAGCCAGAAATCTCCCTGATAAGTTCAATGAAGCCAAGTTCATCACCTTTAGCAAGCTGGTGTTCTGCAATGTCTGGGTCTCCTTCCTCCCCACGTACCAGAGCACCAATGGGAAGATGATGGTGGCCATGGAGATCTTCTGCATCTTAAGCTCCAGAACTGGCTTGCTAGGTTGCATCTTCATCCCCAAATGCTCAAATGGTATTGAATGATAATTCTAGTTCTTGATTAAAGAATCATCCTGAAATGTTGATGTTAATCCAAGATGGTAGAGAAAAGTCAGGAAATTGTCTGAGCTCTCCCCATTTTCCTTTTTAAGCAACACTAAATCTATCCTCTAAACAGACTATGGAGTGACAGAACCCACAAAAATTTGGAGGAAAACTATTTAATAGGTAAAGATATCTTGGAAGGACTTCAAAAAAAGGACAGCAATGGCAAAAACCCACATGTGAAGTCTTAAAGGAGAATATGAATTGGTCTCAAGCTCAAAATGTTCTCTTGAAAGAGTTCAAGAAGGGTTTACAAAATCATGAGAGAGAGAAGAGAGAGAGAGAGAGAGAGAGAGAGAGAGAGAGAGAGAGAGAGAGAGAGAGAGAGAGAGAGAGAGAGAGAGAGAGAGAAGAAAAACTGAAAAAAGAAATCAGGACAATGTAGGAGAATTATGAAAAAAAAATCAATACCTTAGAAAACGAAGCACAAAAACTGATTAAAGAAAACAACTCCTTAAAAAACAGAATTGGTAAAATAGAAAAAAATACCACTGAACAAACAATACCTCTAAAAGTAGCCTCAGCCTAATGGAAAATTGTAGGTTAAACAAGTTAATTGAAGAAAACAAATAAAAAAATTAGATTTTGAAAAACAGAAGTAAATGACTCAATGTGAGGTCAAATATCAATTAAACAAAAATTTTTAAATTAAAAAATAGAAGAAAATATTAAATACCTCATTGGAAACAAAACAAATATGGAAAATAGGTCCAGGAGAGCTGGTTAAAAATCTTTCAATTATCTGAAAGCCATAATAATAAAAAAGAACTTGGGCAACATCTTTCAAGAAATAATCAAAGAAAACTGCCCTGAAATTCTAGAGCCACAGCGTAAAATAGTTATTGAAAAAATTCACTGATCACCTCCTAAAAGAGAACCCAAAATGAAAGTTCAAAGAAATAGTGTAACTAAAAAAAAAAACAAAAAAACAATCAGATCAAGGAGAAAATACTGCAAGTATCCAGAAAGAAACAATTCAAATATCAGGAATTGTAGTCAGGATTACCCAGGCTCTAGCTGTTTCCACCTTAAAGGATTGTAGGTCTATTCCAGATGACACAGGAGCTAGAACTACAACCAAGAATCAACTACCTAGCAATTATCTTTCAGGGGAAAAGATGTACATTTAATGAAATATGAGGTTTGCGATCATTTCTGACAGCTGAAGAGACAGTTTGATCTTCAAATTCTAGAATAGAGAGAAGCATAAAAAGGGTAAGCAGGAAAGAAAAAATGTTATTTGAAAATTAAACTTTTATATCCTTATATGGGAAAATAATACTTGTAATTCTTGAGAATTGTATCTTTGGGGGCAGCTAGGTGGCGAAGTGGATAGAGCACCAGCCCTGAATTCAGGAAGACCAGAGTTCAAATCTGGTCTCAGACACTTAACACTTCTTAGCTGTGTGACCCTGGGCAAGTCACTTAACCCCAGCCTCAGGGGGGGAAAAAAGAGAGAGAGAGATTTGTATCTTTGCTAGGGCATATAGAAGTTGTATACACAAACAGAGGTGTGGATATAAGTTGACTTTAATATGATGATATAAAAAAGAAATTAAGAGGTGGAAAAAAGATTATACTGAGAGAAGAGGAAAAGAAGTAAAATGGGACAAGTTAGATGACATGAAGAGGCACAAAAGACCTATTATATTAGAGGGAGAAAAGAAGTAGAATGAGTAGTATTTGAATCTTTGTTTAAAGAGGAAATAACATATACACTTAGTTGAGTACTGAAATTTATCTTAACTATAGGGAAGGAAGAGAGGAACAAGGAAAGAAAAGGGAAGAAGGCAGGCTAAAAGAAGTAGAAGAGGAAAGGGGTAAGAAAAGTAGGGGGCTGATAGAAGAATGAGGAGGCAGAAGGTGAAAGGAGAGAGAAAAATGTAAATAGGAAAAATAGAATGGAGGGAAATACAGAGTTAGTAATGATAACTGTGAATGTGAATGGGATGAACTCTCCTATAAAATGGAAGTGGATAGCAGAGTGGATTAAAAATCAAAACACTACAATATGTTGTCTATAAGAAACATCTGTGAAGCAGAGACACAAACACAGAATAAAGGTAAAAGGCTGAAGCAGAATATATTATGTTTCAGATGAAGTATTTTTAAAAACAGCTGTAGGTATCCTAATTTCAGACAAAACAAAAGTAAAAGTAGATCAAATTAAGAGATATGGAAGGAAAATAATACCACTACTAAACACATATGTACCAAGTGGTAAAGCATCCACATTCTTAGACAAGTTAAGTGAATTTGCAAGAAGAAACAGCAGAAAAATTATGCTAGGGGGAGATCTCAACACATTTTATTTGGAAGTGCCCATATTTGTTATCCTTCACATATTTATTCCAAAAGTTTTATTTTTCTTTTTTCCATTATGGAAAAACTTTGATTAATTGAAAAGATAAAATTTAAATTAAAAAAATCAAATGATAAGAACAAGCACAACCCTATCAAGAAGAGGTCTGAAACTTATTTCCTCTTTTGACAAGGTAACTAAATAGATATGTATTTAATAATCAGTCAAGTGCTAAGTGATTACTCTGTATCAGGCACAACAATAAATACTGAATGAACCAAAATAATGTGACTCTTTTGAGTCACATTTTGATCCATCCTTGATGGATCTCATACTGTCATCATATACTATAATTAATATGAATATTGCAGAGAATTCTTAAAATTCTAAATAAAGATTGTACACAGAATCATTATTCTTAATCAATTATAAAAACTTAATTATTCTGATTCACATAATGATACACAGTTCCAGAGTATTCATGATGAAAAATGCTATTCTCTTCTAGAGAGAACTGTGTCACTCAGAGAGAAAAATGAAGCTTCTGTTTCTTTTTTTCTTTTGTTTCTTTTTCTTCTCTCTCTTTTTTTTAAGTTCTTCATTATTTCACATGTGTAATAGGTAATGTATTGTTTGTTTCCTAATTAGGTGGAAAAGGGGCTAGAAAAAAGATACAAATTGGAATAGAAAATAAATTCTTTTTAAAAATATGATTATTGTATAAAAGATGTGTAGGCAAGAATATGCTACAAGGAGATGAAATTGAAATTGGTTTCATGGCTGCACTTCAAAAGAAATCGTTAATAATTTAAATCAACTTGGGAAAAAAATTTCCAGTGGACCTGTATTTTGCCCTTCATGTTTAGCATATAACAAGTAAATGGTAAGAAGATCTAGTTATAGATAGTCTTGAGCAAATAAGATCATAAAAGGTAATAATATCAATGTCAATGAAAGATGAATTCAATAAAGATATATATAAATTTTCATACAAGTTCAAAAATGCAATTTCACAAATATAACATTGGAGCAGGACATAGACATCAATGAAATGTACTCATATTTTTGGGGGAAATTCTGGAATGAATAATTAGAAAATTAGTTCCTGTTAGGATTACAAGGTGAGAACTCAGGTTGTCTAGACAATTACTAGGGGAGAATTCAGGTTGAGTTCTCTGGCTCAGACCTTTGGTTTGGGCCTTTAAAGGGAGTTTACACCTTAGGAATTCTAAGAGGAGCAAGTTCATTGATGGAAGTATTTCCCCACGCCCCATTGAGTTCTCATATGCCTATTCTCTGGGAGGAGAAAAGAAGGGCAGCATTGGGTCTGAGAGTTGTGACTCCAGGCAGGCTGAAAGGAGACCAGTCTGATTTGGGGAAGGACAAGAGCTGGAGGAGATTCAGAGCTCCCAAGAAACCTGTGCACAGAGGAAAAGATTTTACAGATCTCCTCCCAGAGAAGGATTATAATTGAGCAGACGACCAGACCCTCACAATTCAGGAACTTTACAAGTTCCCAATATCTAAAAAAGCAAGAGATTGCTCCAAAAGCCTTGTGATGAAACATGTTGCACATCTTCCTGACAGGGAGGTGTGAAACACAAGTCAAAACACATACATATTATGTTTGGAAATGGCATAGAGAGAGTTGTTTTGTTCTGCTTCACTACACAGATGTGATACAAAAGTTTTGTTCTCTCTTTTCCACTGGAGAGAAACAGACCAGCCATCTGGATGAAAGTTTTAACTATTCCAAAGGACTAAAGTCAGTGGGTCAAGGTGGTGATAAAGCAAGCCATATCATTTTCTGGGTCATTGTAACATGTGCATTACTGAAGAATAAGGTGATAGTTTCATGTTATGCTATAATAAACAAAGTTGGTAGCATTCTGTTCATTCTTAACGCCACAGTTGAGATTAGATTTGATAAATTGGAGAAAGTCAATAATAGGATATTTAAGCATCCAGAATCCAGTCAAAGCATGCTACAAAGACATAGATCAATTTTTCAACAAGGCATTGATCATAAAAAAAGATCTATCCTATCCTCTTCAAAAGTAAGAAAATGAAGATGTTAACTAAAATTCTCCCATTAAAAATGTCCATAGTTGATCTTTCCAAAACAATGGAATAACAGCCCAACAATTCAGTTCTCTCAAGATAGAAATTCAAGTCTTCATTCACCTCTGGAATATTCCTCAGAAAGTTCTCAATTAAATCACACTTAATTAAGTTATCTTTCACATGGAATGAAATACAATTCAATATTTCAGGAATGAAATACCGTTTCCTCACAGAATGATAGATAAAGTGACTTGTCTCAAAGTGTCTCTTGTGAGTATACTAAAAATGTTAATTAAAACCAAGGTTTGGGAAATCATAGTCTTTAAATTGATTGAAGCTAAAATCTTTTTAGAATACTCTGAGATGAAAAATCTGATTGACAGGCATTGAGGTATGATGGAAGAAGTACTTCTACTTGTAATGAGCACACACAAATTTGTATTCTATCCTAAAATAATTACTATGGGAACATGGACAAGTTTTTTTTCCTTCCTTCTGTGCTTCAATTTCTTTTGTCTTTAATATTAAAGTAATGATACACAAGATAAATTACAGGATTGTTATTGAATAATCCCAACATGTAGAAATGTACATCATTTCATCTTAACTTTTTCTTCCTTTTTATCTTTTTAAGTTCCACCTTTAGCTCTTTCTCCTACATCTTTATTCAATTCCACATTATTGTCATCATCATAATCATCATTATCCTATGCTTTTTCTGTATTTTTCTTCTATTCCATCTCTTTTTCTCTCTACTTAAACTCCTTTCCTTTTTTCTTCCTCTTGCTGTTCTTTATTTTTTTTTCATTTTGCACAGGTTATTATCTTACCATCATATTGATCTTGATTCTAGTTATCCCATCTGATAAAAGCCATTTATTTTTGTCTATGAGGAGCACACAATTTTTCATCAAAACTTTGCTAAGGTATGATTCCCTAGTGTATATATTATGAGCACATTCACAACTTTGATAGAAGAGAATGACCAATGGAGTGCGATGGGGAAAGATATAAAACAACTCAATATGGCCTTGTTACCACATTGGGATCAAAGTTCAAGTATCAACAAAGATCCAAGCAGAGAAGCATTTGCTTTTTCTTACAGCTTTGTTCAGAATAGAATGAAAACTTCTTTTGGTTAGGGACTATTGGGAATTTGGTTGTTGGATCTACCCTAGTATATACAGTTTAGAATCAGAGAGTAAACCAATAATTTCATTGTATAAAGCTCTCTTCATTGTAAAAATTCCATCTGCCATTGCAGTAGTAAGTTGTTCATGAATGTTTAGTTTTTTGAATTGTCAAAATTTTAAATGAGTCATTTCATTGTATCATTGATCTTCAAAGTATATAATTTTATGGTTATGATACCACTTGAGTGATATTATTTGGGCTTTTGTTTTGGGGACAGAATTGAAAAATGTTATGACTGGTTCAAAATTGGGCAAGCATTGACCTGAGGGGCTGAATATTAAGGGACTACTGGAATAAAAGATGAGTTCTTCTGTAGCAGAATTTGTTAGAAATCACCCTCCAGTCAACAGGTCAAGGGCATTGTGAGGCAATAAATGCCAAAAAAAAAAAAAAAATTCTATATGCTGCTAGAAGAGCTAGTGGAAAGATACTTGTCAGAGTATGACAATATGCCATATTGTCAATATGAGATATGTCAGAGAACATTATTTAGAGAATAACTCTAGCCTGCAGGATTCGCTGATTTAAGATTTGGGAGATAGGAGGTTGAGATCATCTACTACTTGGCCACACAGTCACTACCATTTTCTGACCTTGTCGCCTTCCATGAAGCAGTTACCCAAGTTCTTACACATGTTCTCACATGGTATGAATCTCCCATACCTCTGGAGAGGTCACTGGGGCTCCTACTCACTTGATACCAAATGGCTGTACTGAAGGCAGAGGAGTTGAGGAGAACTGAGAAAAACAAGTTTTTCACTCAGATACAGGGGAACAGGTGCACAGCTGCAAGCGACAATGGTCCCAAGAGTCCCTCATGGACTAAGTTCCCTCCTATATCTGATATAATGATGTAGATTAACAAAGACACTTCAGTAATCTTTCACCCAAAGAAAATCCCCATAAATACACTCTGGCATAGCCAGTAAGACAGCTTTTTTCTTGAGCATGAGTCATTACATTCTGTCTTCACAAGTGTGAGAGCCTGAGTAAAGTTCGAACAGTTGCTCAAGAAAGATACTATACTCTTCACCTGCAGGAGAGTTTTTCCTTTCCAAGACCCCTGAAGCTGCTACAGCTATTTTTGCCCTGCTTCCTCCATAGCATACCACAAACTTGACTAGAAGACAGGTGGACCTTGGATTGAAGCTGGAGAGCAGTCTCCTTGATGTTCTCCCTGGTTTTTTTCTTCCTTTTCCTGCAGCTGCCATTTTCTGTGAGCAAGAAGCAAAGGACTACATGCCATTTAGAAAAGATTTTCCGTCCCACATACTTCAGAGATGGAGATCTTGTTGTTGGAGGTTTTTTTTTCTTTATTCACAGATAAAATAAGCACTTTTAAATATTGGAAAATATTTTGGTTTCACCCTCAATACGGTAGTAAAGACTATCAGTAAGTATTTGTTCTACTTTATTTTTAAATATTTTTTTTCAGTTATCTTTCTGTATCCTCTTCAATATCTTATTGGAAGATAAAAGAAAATTCCATGTAACAATTAAGCATAATCAAGCGAAACAAATTCTCATAGTGGCCAAATCAAAAATGAGTGTCTTATTTTGCACATCAGTCCATTAACTTTCTATAATGATATCAGTCCCTTATACATAATCAGTCCTTTGCAAACATTGTGGATTGTTGCATTGATCAGAGTTCTTAAGTGTGTTGTTTTTTTTTTACAATATTGCTATTAAATTATAAATTCTTGCCTTGTTTTTCTATCATCATAGTACATGGCTCTCTACAAGCCTTCTGATATTTCTATAAAATCATGTTGCTTTGTTTTCAGCAGCACAATAGTATTAAATTAGCTCTGTATACCATAATTTGTTCAGCTATTCCCTAATGAAAGGATACCTCCTCATGTTCTGAGTTTTTGCTATTATAAAAAGAAATGCTACATTTTTTTTCATTTACATATAAGTCCTTTTACTTTTTTACTCTTTCAGGAATTGCTTAGTCAAAATATGTCTGCAGTTCAGTAACTTTTTGGCCACAGATAAAAATTGCTTTCCACAATGCAAAAACAATTAATAGTTCCATTAACAGTACAATAAGGTGACTGTTACCTTCCATCCATTTCTCTCTTTTCTGATTAATTATGATAATCTGCTAGATGTGAGGTAGAGATTCAGAATTTTTTCACTACAATAATTATTATACATTTGGGCATTTTTTTCATATCTCTAAGGGGAGCTTTGATTTCTTACCTTGATAACTTTCCATTTAAATACTTGGGGAATGCATCAAATGATAAATGGCACTTCTTTTTACAGACATGAAACAAATCCTTCTATATCTTGGAAAGAGATGTTTTAAAAAAAAGAAATGTAATAAATATTTTCTCACATACCTGTTTTTGTTTCTAACCTTAGTTGCAGTACATTTGTGTGTGTGGGGGGAAGATTTATTATAAATTTTAAGTAACCAAATATTTTATTATTAATTTCTATTTCTATTTGTGTTTTTGGTCATGAATTCTTTTCCAATTCATAATGCTCAAAGGTAATTTCTTCCTTAGGTCTCAACTTTTTATGATGTTCCTTTTTCTATCTTAATTTGATATATATTTGTATATTATATTAAGATATTTTCACTGGGGCAGCTAGGTGGCGCAGTGGATAGAGCATCATCCTTGAATTCAGGAGGACCTGAGTTCTAATGTGATCTCAGACACTTAACACTTCCTAGCTATGTGACCCTGTCCAAGTCACTTAACCCCAGCCTCAGGAAAAAAAAAAAAAAAAAAAAAAAAAAAAGAGATTTTCAGGTGAGTGACTTATATCCTACTAAATTGATATTCAGTTTTCCTAATATCTTTTGTCTTATTTTTAAAATTACTCTATTTTTTGAAAATTTATCTAATTTTTCTAAATAAATTTTTAGTTCTTAAAACAATTGCTTGTGATGTTCAGAAATGAACTGGTACTGGTAGACAGTTATTATGATGTTTTAAATGTGGGGACAAATTTGATTTGAAATATTGGAAAAAAACTTTGGTACAGCCCCTAATGCCCTCAGGCCAGATACAGGAAAGCTGATGTCTTGGTGACTGGGTCATTCCTAGTAAAAGAGTAAAATATTCAGAAGATTAAAAAATGTGGCTACAAAAGAATAAAAAGATAACTTTGGCCACACATTATTGACCTAAAATTAGATCTTCGTATGGCTGAGGAAATCCTTCTGAAATTTCCAATTTTTTTTCAGGGTTAGGTAGAATCATACATACTTCTTGTCCCTGATAATCTCCCTCCTACTGCAGGTGGCTGCTCAAACATGATTATCAAGTACTGGCCTTTATGTTTGCTGTACAAGAGATAACAAGAACCCCAATTTGTTACCCAACATTTCTCTGGGATTCCACATCTACAATGCTTATCACAATGATGAGAGGACCTTGGAGAGTTCCCTCATGTGGCTGTCAGGCCAGGGACAGACCATCCCAAATTACAGCTGTGAGAAGTGGGACAAGTCTGTAGTGGTCATTGGAGGAGCCACTTCTGAACTGACTTTTCTCACAGCAACCCTTCTGGGGCTCTATAAATTCCCACAGGTAGGAAATTAAAGGCTCAATTAACCTATATGTTTGGAGGGCAGAGGCAGGCCTTTGAGAGCCTGCCACTTGAAATAAAAACTCCAAATATCTTTTGGGAACTCTTGCATTTAATTTACCTTTCAAATGACCCTCAGAAAAATAAAAGAAACTACAGAGTTTGAGATCAGACTTATTTGCTTCACATGTCTTAGCAGCATATTTTGACTTGAAATTATGAAACTGAATCTTGAAAATATTTATTAGGCATCTAATACTTTCAAGTTCCTGTATTTAATGTTAAGGTTACAATGAAGTAAAAAGACGGAAAGTACATTTGCTTCAGCTTGGGAAAGTTTGATGAAAGAGATGTCCCCCACCCCGAGCCTGAATGAACAGAAGTATTTTACCAAGGAGATAGGAGGAATGAGACCTAGGCAGATGGGTATGAAGAGACTAGATTCAGATATGGAATAATGGGATGGGGGACTTTTTTGCTGTACTGAACTCATTAAGCTGAAAAAAGGCTCATGTTTGCTTCCTGTTCAGATCAGCTCTGGTCTCTTTGAGCCACTCCTAAGTGACCCGCTTCAGTTTTCTTCTGTTTATCAGATGGCTCCCAGGGACACCTCTCTTCCCCTTGGCATGGTCAGGTTAATGCTGCTTTTCAAATGGACCTGGGTGGGTCTTGTTGTCTCAGATGATTCAAGAGGTGAGAAATTCCTCAGGAACCTTCAAGAAGAAATGTCCAGAAATGATGTCTGTGTGGCCTTTTTAAAAAAGATCATCACTGGTCAGTCATTCAAAAAGAAAATATATCATGTTTTTATCCAGGACATATTATTTTCTGCAGCAAGGGTAATTGTCCTTTATGGAGATACAAATTCACTTCTGAGCTTGATGTTTATGAAGAATCCTCATGTCATTGTAACAAGAGTGTGGATCACCAGCAGTCACTGGGATATTACCAAAAAACCCAGTGACATCTATTTTAATAATTTGTATGGGTCTCTGATATTTTCAGATCAGACAAGTAAGATTCCTGGGTTCAAACATTTTCTGAAAACCATTAACCCTACTAGATACCCAGAAAATATTTTCCTTAAGAACTTTTGGAACTCAGCTTTTGGATGTACATCTCACCATGGAGAGCTTAATGAAGCAATCTGTTCTCCGAATGCCTCTTTAGACACACTACGTTTGAGCTATTTAGACATCACTATGTCTGACCAGAGTTACACTGTCTACACTGCTGTGTATGCTGTGGCCTGGACCCTTCATGAAATGTTCTTGGTGAGATCAGAAATGGAATTCAACATAGATGGAGACAAGAGGATTGTTCACCCCTCGAAGGTAAAGTTCCTCCCTTCTTAAATATGGACACCCAAATCTCTGATTCAGGAACTGCCATATCTAGAAAAGAGGTAAGGGATTAGTAACTCAGCTCACCTCCCTTTTCAGTGAGTAATTCTTGCACAGCAATCACAGGATAGTATACCTTATTTCTAGTCATTTCAAAATTAGGATCATTGCAGAAAATGGTGACAAGAGTGAGAATCCAGATCAACTGGTTCTTCAGGGTCTTTGACAAAAAGGATGTCAGGGAAGGGTAGGAGTGTCAACACTACAGATGCTATGCCTCCACCAGGGGCTGAGGAAGTCAGAACTGAGCATCTCTCCTTAGCCTGGGAACCTTACTTACTTTTTTGCAGCCCAATACAATGGAGAGAGCTCTTGTTCTAGCCAGGCAAGCTGAGTTCAAATCCTGCCTTTGAAGCTTATTCCCTAGGTGTTGATGAACAAGTAGCTTCATCTTTAAATAAATAAAGTTGAATAAAATAGCCTCGAAGGTCCCTTCTAACTTTAGATCTAACTTTTTTTCCTTTTTTTTTGCAAGGTAATCAGAGTTGCTCAGGGTCACACAGTTAATAAGTGCCAAATTTCTGAGGCCAATTTAAACTCAGGTATTCCAGACTCCTGGGTCAGTACTCTAGCCACTGAACCATCTAGTTGATCCTTTCACTGTAAATTTTAACATGGGATGTTAAGTCTCAAAACAAGGATTTATATATGTCGGCTTTTCTACAATATATGCTCCCTCAGAATAGGGATTGCTCTTATTTTGCATTTAGTCTCCAGCACCAGTGCCATGCCTAGAGTACTTGGGAGGTACATAATAGGCTCTTCTTGTACAAAAAGCATCTTGAATGTCCTCTTAGATTCTTATTTCCTCTACCTTCAATTTATCATCGATGGAACTGCCAGTCAATCAACATATAGGCATTTAGAATGGTTGTGCTAAGTGAAAAGTAATATTATAGGCAATGGAGATAAAAACACAAACATGAAAAAAATAATCCTTGCTCTCAAGAACTTAACAATGGAAGAGAGGGGGCAGCTAGGTGGCGCAGTGGATAGAGCACCAGCCTTGAATTCAGGAGGACCCGAGTTAAATCTGGTCTCAGACACTTAACATCTCCTAGCTGTGTGCCCCTGGGCAAGTCACTTAACCCCAGCCTCAGGGAAAAAAAAAAATGGAAGAGGCGACATAAATATATGTAGGTATAGACATATATATTTCTCTATAGACACATATAATTATGTAAGTACAAATTGTGAATATATTTGCAAAATAAATATAAAGGGTTAATATATCATGTAGGTACAAAGTATTATTTATGTGTACAAAATAAATATAAAATATATAATAAAATTATAAAGACCAGTAAATTTGTATTTGAGATCATTAAATCATATGTAAGATCGTTAGGGAAGAAGACAATATCAACAAAATACTCTTTCTGAAGAACATCTAAACATATACTTCTCCTGACCCAATATGATGATAAACTTTTGGGAGAATCATAAACAGCTCCCTATAACCTCTAAGAGAAAAAAAAAATTTCAGGTTGTAATTAAAAATCTTGCACTTTGTGATCCCAGCTTTCCAAGATAATTCCATGCTATATCTCTTAATATATTATATATTTCAGCAGAAATACTTTACTGGATTACTTTGAATTAAGGTCACATTACTCAATTTCATTCTTTTGTATAGGTATTTAAACCTAAAATGTACTGCTACTTCACGTAAGATTTCTCGAATCTCTAACTTGCCTGTGTGTTCAGATTCTATGCTGTCACATAAAAAATCCTTTCTCAATTATCTTATCAAATCAGATAATGTTGATCCAGCACAATATGTTACACATAATAAATGATATATAAGTACTTATTCTTTCCCTTCCAATTAGATCACATTTTCTTCCTCATGGAATCATTCAGTATTTCTTCTTCTGATTCAATGATGTCTCCTTCAAAAGAATATAAGCCCCCGAGGGCAAGTACTTATTATTTTCATTTTATACCTTAGTGTCTTGGAAACAGTGGGTCCTTAATAAATTGTTATAAAGGATTACTGCGTTGGAAGTTTATTATTGCACATTATTGCATTGGAAGCAGCCTGATTAACTAATAAGGTAAGCTCTCTAGAATCCCACTCACTCTAAACCAGTTCTAAAAACTCTCTTTCTGTGCCTTCATTCTAAATTCCATTCATCAGAGAGAGAAAAAAACCTTTATAGGCTTTTCCTGCAGGTTGAAAAATTCCTACTTCCAGTTTGAGATTTGACCCAATCTTCTAACCTGGTGTTACGTATTATCCAATTTATTAGCAATCCATCCCAAATTCTGTGACATTTGAAAAATCTTAGGATTGTGCTATCGCTACTTATTCCAAAGCATTGAGAAAAATGTTAAAAAACAAAGTCTAACAAACATTGCTGAAATATTCTGCTGGGGAACTTTCAACTCATTTTCTTCTCTTTCAGCTCCATTCCTTTCTGAAGAATGTCCACTTTAACAATAGTGCTGGGAACCAGGTGGTTTTGGATACAAAGAGGAAGTCTGTGGCAAACTATGATGTTCTCAACGATGTGACCTTTGGTAATGATACCAAAGTCCTGGTGAAAGTGGGAGAGTTTATTCCTCAGGCTCCACTGGGCCAAGATTTCATCATCCAAGAGAAGGCCATAGTGTGGCATACAGGGAAAGGAAAGGTGAAGAATGATTAAAATGCTGGTTTTATGACAGATGTAAACATAATATAGCCAACCAGGATACTCATGAGTATTTTCAAAGCTGGGGCAAATGCCAGAGAATCTGCTTGAAGGAAACAGCTTATGCAAATCAGGTTTTTCTATGTGATGAATTCATTTAAATTGTGGTAAAGAAAAAGATCCCAGGATAAATGCCCCTTTAGGTGAAGAGTCCATAAAATTTTGAGATTTCCTAATTGCATAGCTGGGGCAATAGTAGAATCATCTGTTCCATGGCATCCAAGGGAGAAGGAAGCAGAAACATTCCAAAACTTCCCATTAAATTAATTAATTAATTATATTAGATTTGAGAAATTATTCTTGGTCATTTGCTCTTAAACCCAGTATCTGCGAAACAGCAGTGGCCTGATTAACATCGGGCTCTAAAGACTTGGGAGTTCTGGTACAAAATTATGGATTATTTAATTTCTAGCTTTAGACTCCATTAAGGAAAAATGTATTCCAGTTTTTACATAATAATATCATGTCACACATTTACAACTATCCTAATTCTGCTAGTTGAATTCCTTTCCTATGACAATTAAAAGACAAAATATACAGTCAACAAAGGACATTTGACAAATCTAAATTTTAGTTTCATGGAATAGACCAAAATACCCAATCAAGTTAATAAAAACAACTTAGTCAGTTATAGGTTTTATTATAAAGAGGTTAAACAATTCAGGGAATATAAAATTTACTAAAATTAGAAAATATGTAGGGCTGGGGGAGAGATTTTTTTTTTTTTTATAAAACAATCTTTTTTTCTGTCATACATTTATTTTTGTATCCATTCAAAAAGAATTTATTAAGGATTGGCTTGAATATTTGGGAACATACAAAGAAATCCAACATATCCTTCTTACATGATTCCTTTTTCTTGGCCTTAGGCAAAAAGTTGTGAGCTCAAATATAATTGCTCTGAATGTATGATTAGGAAACTTTCAAGTTTAGACTATCATGGGGGCCCCCTATCAACTTTACTTTGCAGGGTTGAAGCAAAATTCAGGTTTCTACAAACATTTGGGTAACCAAAGAACATTTATATTCTTTGTTATTACACAGGAAGGTAGGGGAACTTCCCTTACTGTAGGGCCTCCAAAATGTGTACAGAACTGATGATCTTCCTAGCTTCTCCCTTCTCTGCCATAGCTCATTCTTGACTTTGCTCCTAAGATGTATGCTGAAATTCCAGCCCTACTCTCTCTCCTTTTAGTCCCTCAGAATCTTTATTTCTGAAGAAGCTACCATATTAATTAAATTTCTTTGTGATTACTAAGTAGCTCAAATAATGGATTTAAATCATTCAAGGAAATGCATAAGCACTGTTCATACTTGGGTCTGACATAATCAATTGCATAATGCTCTTAATTAAACTGACCACTTTTAAGTGGGAGGAATAATCAAGGAAGCATTTCCTTTGCATTCTCCAAGCACACAAATACTCACAGAAGGACTGTTTATATTTGTTGTCCTGAGGAAATTCACTGGAGTGTATTTAGCAAAGTCTATAGTCTTAAAACACAGATAGATTCTTTAGTGATTAAGAAATGTCACCATCATCCTTTTTTTTTTTTTTTAAATACTTCTCAAATTCATTTTAGTATAGTCTTAGAAAAAATATGTTGATAATTAATTGTGATAACTAACATTTTTCTTTTCCCAGAAGATTGTTAAATCTTATAGTGAAAAAAAAGGAACTACAAGCTTTGTTGTTATTGTTCAGTAACTCAGGATTATATAAACATTTGTAACTCTATGTAATGAGTAGCACCAGGCTCTTCTAACTTCCATTATCTCTTAAAGTTGGACCAATTCTAGGAATGTTTTTTCCATGACATTCTTTATCCATCTCATCCTCTGTAATACCTTCCTCCTTTTGATTTAATCTTTTACAATATCAAGGATTTTTCTAATGAGTTTCTCAGTTTGTAGTTTCATCTTTATATAGTCTCAATTACTTTTTGTAAGTATTGAACAATTTGAGCTTTTTGCAATTCCATAGACTCTCAAAAACCTTCTCTAGCAGCACAATTCTTTTCTGCCCTGCTCAGTTTTTGTTTGCTTTTTGTTTTTTGTTTTTAATAATTCTTCTGATCATACATTGGTCCTGGAAAAAAAGCCCAACTTTACCTATACCAACTTTTACTAGCAAGGTGCTATCTTTGCTTTTTATTATACTGTCTAGATTTGCCATATTTTTTCTTCCAAGGAAGGATCTTTTAATGTTATGGTGGCAGTCACCATCTCCAATGACCTTTGAGTCAAAGAATATAAAACATCTCACTGCTTCAATTTTTGCTTCCCCTATTTGCAAGGAAGTAATGGGACTAGTCACAAAAATCCTTTTTTTTTTTCATTTTTTTTTAACTTTAAGACAATCTTTTCACTCTCATCAAAGGACTTCTTCATTCTTTTTCTTTCGGTCATCAGAAAGGTATCGTCTGCATATATGAGATTTTTGAGATTTTTCCCACAAAACTTAGTTCTTGCTTCTGTTCGTTCATCAGCCATTTCTCATGACTTGCTCTGCATATGATTTAAATAAATAAGGAGACAGAACACAACCCGGTTATACTTATTTTCTAATCTGAAAAGAATCAGTTGTTTCATATTGTGCTTGATCTTTTATTTTTTGGCCTACATCCATGTTTCTTGGGAGGCAAGTAGGATGTCATGTACTCCCATCTCTTTGATGACTGGCCACATTTATTTTGAGTCATATGGTCAATGTATACTGAATAAAGCAGTCATAAATGGTTTTTCTTGAATTTCCTTAATCTCTACAATTCCACTAATGTCAGCAATTTAATCTCTTACACCTCTGCTTCTTTCAAAACCAGCTTGATCTTCTGGTAATTCTTGGTAAAGTTACTGTTGAAACCTTGCTCGGAAAATCTTAAACATAACTATGCTGACAGGAGAAATGAGTGCAGTTACTCAGTAATTTGAATATTCCTTGGTATTCTTTAGAACTGGCTTGTAAAATGATGTTTCCAATGCTATGGCCACTGTTGCGTTTTTCAAATTGGCTGGCATACTTTGTGTAGCATGTTCATAGCATCTTTTTTAGGGTTTTTTTTTGTTTGTTTGTTTGTTTTTTTACCTTTCTGAGGCTGGGGTTAAGTGACTTGCCCAGGGTCACACAGCTAGGAAGTGTTAAGTGTCTGAGACCAGATTTGAACTCCGGTTTTCCTGAACTCAAGGCTGGTGCTCTATCCACTGCACCACCTAGCTGCCCCTTTTTTAGGTTTTAAATAGCTTCGCTATAATTCTATTACTTCTACTAGCTTTATTATTCTCAATGCTTTCTCAAACACATTTGATTTCATTCTCCAGTACATCTAGTTCTAGAGAGTTAACACAACATTGTGGTTATTGGTAACATTTAGATCTTATTTATATACTTCTGTAGTGTCTTCTTTCCAACTCTTCATATTGTGTTCTGCTTCTACCCCTAAGATAAGATCAAAATGGCTTCAAGATTTAGACATAACGAGTGATATTATAAGTAAATTAGAAGAACATAGGGCAGTTTACCTCTCAGATCTGTGGAGAAGGAAGGAATTTGTGACCAAAGAACTGGAGCTTATTATTGAACAACAAAAAAAAAATTAATTACATTAAGTTAAAAGATTTTTGTATCCCTAGATAGAATATTAGAATCCTTAGCATTTTATCTTTTCTAATCTCCATATTTTGCAGGAAGCTTTTACTTGGTAGTTTTAATTTTGTTTCCTTTTTCTTTTTTATATGTGACTCCATTTGGAATATTATTTTTTTTAATTGAAGCTTTTTATTTTCAAAATATATTCAAGGATAATTTTCCACTATTGATCCTTGCAAAACTTTGTGTTCCAATTTTCCCTCCCTTCCCTCTATCCCCTTCCCAGATGACAAGCAATCCAATATATGTTAAACATGGTAAAAATATATGTAAATCCAATATAGGCATACATAGTTATACAATTATCTTACTCCATGAGAAAAATCAGATCAAAAAGGAAAAAATGAGAAAGAAAATAAAATTCAGGCAAACGAAAATGAAAGAAGTGAAAATTCTAAGTTGTGATCCACACTCAGTTCCAGTTTCTTGCTACTCTAAAAAGGGCTGCCAAAAACAGTTTTGCACATGTGAGTCCCTTTCTCTCCTTTAAGATCTTTTTGGGATATGAGCTCAGTTGAAACACTGCTAGATCAAAGGGTATGCACAGTTTGATAGCTCTTTGGACATAGTTCCAAATTGCTCTCCAGAATAGTTTGGATCTGTTCATAATTCCACCAACAATTTATCAGTGTCCCATTTTCCCCACATCCCCTCCAATATTTCTCATTATCTTTTCCTGTTTTAGCCAATCTGAGAGGCATGTAGTGATATTTCAAAGTTGTCTTAATTTGCATTTCTCTGATCAATAAGGATTTAGAGCACCTTTTCCTATGACTAGGAATAGTTTCAATTTCTTCATCAAAAACTGTTCATATCCTTTGACTAGAAATTGGAGATTGACTTGAATTCTATAAATTTGAGTCAATTCTCTATGTGTTTTAGAAATGAGGCCTTTATCAGAACACTTGAATGTAAAAATATTTTCCCAGTTTATTTCCTCCCTTCTAATCTTGTCTGCACTAGTTTTGTTTTTCCAAAAACCTTTTAACTTAATGTAATCAAAATTATCTATTTATTTTTGTTTAATAATAAGCTCAAGTTCTTTGGTCACAAATTCCTTCCTTCTCCACAGATCTGAGAGATAAACTATCCTATGTTCTTCTAATTTGCTTATAATATCATTCTTTATGTCTAAATCGTGAACCCATTTCAACTTTATTTTGGTATATTGAGTGAGAAGTAGGACAATGCTAGCTCCTGCCATACTAGTTTCCAATTTTCCCAGCAATTTTTGTCAAATAATGAGTTTTTATCCAAAAAGGGTTTGAGGGTTTGTCAAACCCTAGATTACTATAGTCATTGACTATTTTGTCCTGTGAACCTAACCTATTTCACTCATTGACTGGTCTATTTCTTAGCCAGTACCAAATGGTCTTGATGACTGATGCTTTATAATATAGTTTTAGGTCTGGCACAGCTAGGCCACCTTCATTGGCATTTTTTCATTAATTCCCTTGAAATTCTTGATTTTTTGTTCTTCCAGATGAACTTTGTTATTATTTTTTTCTAGATCTGTAAAATAATTTCTTGGGGGTTTGATTGGTATGGCCCTAAATAAATAGATTAGCTTTAATTTTCTTGAAGAAATCTTTTCTTTCCCACTCTATTGCTTTGTTTTTATTTTTAAAAATTCCTTCTTTATGATAATTTCATCAAGTTAGTTCTGACCCTAACAGGATCCTCTCTTTTGTAGCTGGAAAGAAATATAGCTCCTAGGGTATTTCGAATATGGGCCCCTTTTGAAAGGAAATTAATACAAACTTTGTCAGAATGGTGGTCACACCAATGTGAAAATAGCCTTGGTAAGCTCTTCAGATTGTGTGTATATTGATACAAATAAAATAAGCAGAGGTTACAAACTGTACTGTCACGAATATTGCTGCCTCAAAAGCTTTTGGAAATTTCCCCGTGTAGCCTCCTCAGTCCAGATGTAGTACGGTCTGTGGTCCTGGATTCCAGAAGAAAGCCCAGGAGGGAAAGCCTTTGTGCTGTTTTGACTGTGCTCCCTGCCCAGAGGAACACATTTCCAACCATTCAGGTAGGTCTATGAAGATGCTTTTGTTGTCCTTCAGCAAACATGAACCCACGGTGAC
This sequence comes from Sminthopsis crassicaudata, assembly GCF_048593235.1. Taxonomy (NCBI): domain Eukaryota; kingdom Metazoa; phylum Chordata; class Mammalia; order Dasyuromorphia; family Dasyuridae; genus Sminthopsis; species Sminthopsis crassicaudata. The sequence continues at coordinate 653,225,624 of NC_133619.1, forward strand.
CAAACCAAGTTGATTGACTCTTCCACATAATAATGAGGCAATGGAAACTTGTTTCTTATGCAATATGGCATCCAGAGACCAAGGGAAACCTAGAAGAATGGTTAAAATGATCAAATATATTGAAAGCCCAGAGTGATTAATATTAGGGAGAATTTGTGGGTTTGAGGTCTACCAGATCAGGAATTTCTTGCACAGTTTCTCTGTAGTTCAATTGTTCAGAGATAGATTATGCAAAGAGCACTTATGTTCAAAGATCTCCTGCTTTTAAATAGGACAAATGAGTTTTCAGCAAATATATTCCATCAAGACAGCAAAGAAACAATAATGTACTTTCATACCAGTTTTAGGAAAGAGAAAGATGAAGTGATCATTAATAGTAAAGAGAGCTAGGACTCCAGTTAGGAGTTTTTGCCAGTTGCAATTCACTGCATTTTTCAGTCCATCTCAATTGTCTCTCCTGGATACTTACTCCTATCTGTGGGCAATGCTTGCCAAAATGAGATCAATGTAGCTACCGAACAAATCCTTTTGTCACTCAGAAAAATCCCTTGCCTTTCTGCTAGACAATGACCTATTTTAAACCCATGCTTTTAATTGCTCAGTGCAAAAGTAGGATTTTGGGGAAAATGCAAATAATTTTTGAAGTTACTTTAAGGAGATAAAGTTACATGTATAGGCAGAAATTTGGGGAATTGCTGCTGATATAGGGAAAAGGAAAATAATGCATAATGTTGGAATAATCTGACCTGGAGCAGTGCCTCCATCAAAATGTCTGTGAAGGAAGTTTTTGCAATAGGCATTGATCAGTAAAGGAAAATATTTGGGAGGTTGGTCACTCCTCAGCAGGAGGTCACTAAAAATGGTAGAAGTTATCTACTGAACATGGCTCAAAGCTATTCTTGACCTGTTTGTCTTAATGGGTATAGAAGGAATAGATCAGGAACCAGCTCAAGACACAGCAGGAAGAATATTTTCAGCCTAGAATTAGAAGATACCTTGTGCTTCCTCCATTGTACGTTTAGGAAAAAACATCTCATTAGAATGTGGCCTTTCCACGAACACAAGTGTGGCTGCACACTTAGAAGATAATGGACTCTGATAATCATTAAGATCCCTAGCAGCACACCTCAAAAGTGGTCATTCAGTGATATCCAATGCTTATAGATATCCAATGAAATCATATCCCTTTCTTCAATGGAGTCTAGGGAATTTCTAAGCCACTTTCAATACTGAAAAGCTTTCCCTGAAATGGAAACCAAATTGTCTCTCCTCAGTTCCAAGTATGCTTTGGGATTTGTTTTCTTGCACCAAACAGAGCAGTCCTTCTTCCAAGGATAGTAACTTTCTATACATCACAAAAGCTGTCATGACCCTTCAGAAGCTTTTTTCTTCTCCCCCTGTTTAAATGTGATGAGCTTCTTTGGTTTATATCACTATATAAAGTTGATGCCCTTTAAAAAGAACTCGTGTCATCTTGGTAAAGCCCAAAAGAAGTCACATAACTTTGTTAACCTCAGCTTCCTCATCAGAAAAAAAAATGGGCTAAAAGAAGAATGCCAAAAAATATCAGTATTGTTGACAAGAAAAACCTCAAAGGCAGACACAAAAAGTCAGATGCAATTCAAAATATCTGAAAATTTTATAGTACTTACAGATTTGCCAAATCCTTTGCATTTATGTGAGGTAGACACAATTATTATCCCCATTTCACAGATGATGGTATTGATGTAGAAAGAAGGTAATGGACTAACCCAGTATCACAAAATAACAGAGTTATCTGAAGCAGAATTCAAATTCAGCTCTTCCAAGTGCTGTGTAATATTCACAGCCACCAAATTCTGATCCCCATGGAACTAGATAGAGTAATTTTCACAAATATTATTGGCCTGATAGGGAAAGTTTGCTGAGGCTGAAATATTGATGCTCTGATTGTTCTTTTCAGATGCAGATCAATATGTGAAATGCCCTGAAGATCAATATCCCAATCAGGAGAGGAATCAGTGTCTTCCCAAAGTGGTGACCTTCTTGGCCTATGAAGAGCCCTTGGGGATGGCTTTGGCTTCTCTAGCTACTTGTTTCTCTCTTTTCCCAGCTCTGATTCTCTGGATCTTTGTGAAGCACAAAAGCACCCCCATAGTCAGAGCCAATAACCGGGATCTCAGCTACATCCTGCTCATCTCTCTTTTCTTCTGCTTCCTCTGCTCTCTGCTCTTCATTGGCCGCCCAACAGCAGCCCATTGCCTCCTCCGACAAACAACCTTTGGAGTCATGTTCACAGTGGCTGTTTCCTCTATTTTGGCCAAAAGGATCACTGTGGTTCTGGCCTTCAGAGCCACCAGACCAGGCAGCAGGAGCAGGAAATGGATGGGAACCAGAGTCCCCACTTTCGTTGTTCTCTTTTGCACCATGATTCAAGTCATGCTCTGTGCAATCTGGCTGCTGCTCTCTCCCCCATTCCCAGAGGCAGACACACACTCTGATCGAAAACACATCATCCTGGGGTGCAATGAGGGGTCCCTCATTGGCTTTTATTTTGTTCTTGGCTGTATGGGAGTCTTGGCCCTGGGGAGCCTCACTGTGGCTTTTCTAGCCAGAAATCTCCCTGACACTTTCAATGAAGCCAAGTTCATCACCTTCAGCATGCTGGTGTTCTGCAGCGTCTGCATCTCCTTCCTCCCCACGTACCAGAGCACCAAGGGGAAGATGATGGTAGTCATGGAGATCTTCTCCATCTTAAGCTCCAGTACTGGCTTGCTAGCCTGCATCTTTATGCCCAAATGCTATGTGATCCTTCTGCAGCCCCACAGGAACACCAGGAAAACTTTAAAGAATAATGTCAAGGCTTGAGTGAGGTATCATTCTGATATGTTCCACATGACTTCCATTGATCTTATAAGATTTTAAAATAATTACACAAAAAAATCTTGATTCCAAGTGTCTCAGTAAATCCCATATGAACTGTACATTCACTAAACAAGAGATTCTTGTTTTTTCTATACTGTTTCAAAACCTGCTGAGACATCATTTTCATTAGGTCCTCAACTTCATGGATTTGAGGATGTTATCTCTCATAGTTCTGTCTCCTTTCCCACATTCAATCCATCTTTGAATTAGAGAAATTCTTCCATGATTTTTCGATGATCACCTGCTTCCTTATCCCTTCTTCAGCCATAACATATAATTGGTAAAAATTTAAAAAAATTTAGGAGTGGATTGGGCCACCAGCTCTGAAGTCAGGAGGACCTGAGTTCAAATCTGGCCTCAGATACTTAACACTTCCTAATTGTGCAATTCTGGGCAAGTCTCTTAATCCCAATTGCCTCAGAAAAAAAAAGAAAAAAAAAAGAGTGGATTGGGGTAAAACTATAACTTCTGGACTGATTTCAATTGCTTGGAACATAACCTAACTACCACTTCTCCCATAATTGGTTCCCATGCCCAATAATAACCAATGATAACATACTTTTATAAATTACTCATCTACTTCTCCTTACATAAGTTGGTTCTGCTTTAAGCCATTTATGTTTTTCTTAAAGATAAGATTACAATTTCTAACTACCTATTAGCCTTGACTAAATATTTCTACTGATTGTATTATATATTATTCTGTAAGGAAAGAAGGCCCTTTCATCATACCACCATTAATGATTCTTCTGTTGCATTCCCTATGAAGAACTGTTGTTTGACATGTACAGCATTGGCATCTGGTTTAAGAATTCAGTTGATGGTTGTGGGACTCAATGTACCCAGGCCTAAATGGTGGCAGTGGTATTTCCAAACAGCTAAACAAAAAATAATTCTATTTGTCATCTATTTTTAGATCATGTCAGATCCTATGCCCATTCTAATAGCACCAGTCATGACTAAGTGGTCAGATTTCATATTTCTCATGCTAAAATAAGAAGATATAATATTATCAGCCTTGTGCACTTTCTTTATAGAATCTTCATGTGAAAGGCCCTGTTTGGCACTAAGACAGGAAAAGACAGGACCTAATGGATACAATGTTGGGAAGCACTGTTATTCAACAGGAATTCGTAATTCCTTCAATATTGAAACTGTTTCCAAAAAAGCTCAGTACGCTGGAATAGTTCCAAAACTATGCTACTACATGGAATAATACAAAAGAAATGGAATCATGATATAGTTCTGGTAAAATACACTGGAGTTGGGAAAAATTACAGAATCTTCTTAAGACTTCCTAGCAAGTTAGTGATAAAGAAGGTCTTGTCCTTGCCCATACAGTATAACAAATAAACATTAGACATTTGCAGGATCTTCAGGTCTATAGCACACTGATTATATTTAATTCTCATGGGTTTACACCTAGACAGGTGTGGTGTCTCTTGGATCATTAAGATGAAGTATGCTGAGAAGAAAACTGCAATGACTAATTTTATGCAAGGCTGTAAATCTCCCCCTTTTCCTATCAATGTAAAAAGTTCTCAAGGGATCCCGGTTGTATTTGCTGGTCTAGTGTGCCAATTGATAATGAGATAAATGAAAACTGGTTGAAAGGATGGATCTGTCCTAAGAATTTTATTTAACTAGAATCCTATGTCTTGTCTGTAGGTCATATTACCTGTACCTTACATATGATCTCTTTACATGAGAAAATTCTAATGGAGACAAGGCTTAGCATTATGCTCAATGAGGTTGAGTCTCTCTATAAGAGGGTGATCACTAGACATCAGAATATTTGTGCTGTCACTAAGGCTTCTAAAAACACTGATTGTGAGAAGGACTTCACCTAGAAGTTATACTTAAATGTACAACTGCGAAAATAAAACTTAGGAATCTATGAATTCAGACCTCTTGCTGCAGCCCTTCATTAGCCCTCCCAATAAAACTGATGGTTCTCCGCAATTTCATGGTATTCATAAAGCTCACTAAATATAATGAATTGTTCTCTGAAAACCTATTGTTTGTCATTTCTCCCAAATGATATTGCACTCCTATGCCATTCCAGAATTCCCACATTATAACTTCTCCAGCCATTCCATTTGATTGGTAACTCCTTTATTCCAGTTCTTTACTAGCACAAAATGTCTCATTCTAATATTTTGCTATCTGTTGAATGTTTACTTCTGTAATTCTATTTTAAGCAGCTAGATGGCAGAGTGCCTAGAGCCACAAATCCTAGTTCAAAATGAGTGTCTAACACATACTAGCCAAGCAAACCTAGGAAAGTCACTTAACCTATTTCTGTCTAAGTTTGCTCATTTACCACCCAGAATTAATGTAAGATTCAAATGAGACAATATTTGTAAAACTTTTTACAAAATTCACATTACTATGGAAATGCTAAATGTAATTTTTATTATTATTCCTTGGGTCATAAGTTACCAAAATGTGCATATTCTTAGATCCAGCAGTGTTTCTACTAGGCTTATATCCCAAAGAGATTTTAAAGAAGGGAAAGGGACCTGTATGTGCAAGAATGTTTGTGGTAGCCCTTTTTTTGGTGGCCAGAAACTGGAAACTACGTGGATGCCCATCAATTGGAAAATAGCTGAATAAATTGTGGTATATGAATGCTATGGAATATTCTTGTTCTGTAAGAAATGACCAACAGGATGATTTCAGAAAGGCCTGGAGAGACTTACAAGAACTGATGCTGAGTGAAATGAGCAGGACCAAGAGATCATTATATACTTCAACAACAAGTATGATGATCAATTCTGATGGACATGAACATCTTCAACAATGAAATGAACCAAATCAGATCCAATAGAGCAGTAATGAACTGAACCAGCTACACCCAGTGAAAGAACTCTGGGAGATGACTATGAACCACTACATAGAATTCCCAATCCTTCTATTATTGTCCACCTGCATTTTGGATTTCCTTCCCAGACTAATTGTACTCTATCTCAAAGTCCTATTCTTTTTGTACAGCAAAACAACTGTTTGGACAAATATACACATATTGTATTTAATTTATACTTTAACATATTTAACATGTATTGGCCAACCTGCCATCTGGGTCGGGGGGAAGGAGGGGGAAAATTGGAACAAAAGATTTGGCAATTATCAATGCTATAAAATTACCCATGCATATATCTGGTAAATAAAAACTATAATTAAATTTTTAAAAAATTAGGTCATTAACAATATCACTACTAGGTATGAATCCCAAAAGAAATTTAAAAAAGGAAAAGGTCCTATTTGTACAAAAATATTTATACTAGCTCTTTCTCAGGGCAAAAAAATGGAAACTGAAAGGATGCCCATCATCTGGGGAATGACTGAATAAATTATAATATGTGATTATGATGGAATGTTATTGTTCTGTGAGAAATAATAAGAAGGATGCTCTCAGAAAAACTTGGAAAACTTTCAAGGAAACTCAAGCAAAATGATATGTACAAAGTAAGAGAATGTTGGTGGACAAAGTGTTGTGAATGTCTTCGCTATTCTTAGCAACATAATGACCCACAACTTATGAAGAACTTATGAAAAATCCTATCCATACCCAGAGGAAGAATTGATGTGGCTGAATACAGATTCAAGTATTCTTTCTCTTTCCCTCCCTCTCTCCCTCTTTTTATCTCTCCCCCCTCTCCTCTCTCTCTTTCTGTTTGTCTCTCTGTCTCTGTATCTCTTTCTGTATCTTTCTTACTTTTTGGGGGGGATGGAGATCTACATTTTTTATAACATTATTTATGGAAATGCTTTATATAACTTCACTTGTGCTTTCTTAATGGAGGTTGATAGTGAACAAGCAAGGAAATCTGGAACTCAAAGGTTTGTTGTTTTTTTGTTTGTTTGTTTGTTTGTTTTTTATAGCTTTTTAATTTACAAGCTATATGCGTAGGTAATTTTTCAGCATTGACAATTCCAAAACCTTTTGTTCCAACTTTTCCCCTCCTTCCCCCACCCCTTCCCCTAGATAGCAGGTTGACCAATCCATGTTAAATATGTTAAAGTATAAATTAAGTACAATATATGTATACTTGTCCAAACAGTTGTTTTGCTGGACAAAAAGAATAGGACTTTGAGATAGTGTACAATTAGCCTGTGAAGGAAATAAAAAAATGCAGGTGCACAAAAATAGAGGGATTGGGAGTTCTATGTAGTGGTTCATAGTCATCTCCCAGAGTTCTTTCGCTGGGTGTAGCTGGTACAGTTCATTACTGCTCTATTGGAACTGATTTGATTCATCTCATTGTTGAAGAGGGTCAAGACCATCAGAATTGATCATCAGATAGTATTGTTGTTGAAGTACATAATGATCTCTTGGTCCTGCTCATTTCACTCAGCATCAGTTGATGTAAGTCTCTCCAGGATTTTCTGAAATCATTCTGCTGGTCAAACAGAACAATAATATTCCATAATATTGATATACCACAATTTATTCAATTGATGGTCATCCACTCAGTTTCCAGTTTCCAGTTTCCAATCACCACAAAAAGGGCTGCCACAAACATTGTTGCACATAGAGGTCCTTTTCCCTTCTTTAAAATCTCTTTGGGATATAAGCCCAGTAGTAACACTGCTGGATCAAAGGGTATGCACAGTTTGATAACTTTTTGAACGTAGTGGAACTCAAAATTCTAAAAATCAAATTGTAAAAATTGTTTTAAATAAAACTGGGGAAAAAATAAAAATTTTTCAAAATTAAAGTTAAAAAATGTTAAAGTGAAAATATTTTAAAATTAAGTCATTTGTGTGAAATTTAAGAAGTGTAATGAACTAATGTGGCGGGCACTGAATGCAATCAAGGGACTAATTGGTAACAATAATAACATTATAGGTGGCACAGTGATTAGAATTCTGAGCCTGTTATCAGGAAGACACCTCTTTCTGAGCTCAAATCTGGCCTAAAATGTTTACTAGTTGTGTAGCCCTTGGACAGTCACTTCACCCTGTTTGCCTTAGTTTCCTCATCTCTAAAATGAACTGCATTCAGGTATTTTTGCCAAGAAAATCCCAAATGGGATCATGAAGAATTAGATAAGCCTGAAAGAATTGAACACAAAAAGGTCATCCACTTTGAAAAACATTACAATTCTGATCACCATAATGATCATCCACTATATCAGAGGACTTTTAAAGCTCTGAGCTGTCTTCTGAGTGAAAGCTAATAGATATATGATGTAGAATAAAAAAGCATATTTTGGTGCTGCCCAGGAAATAGAATGTTAACCAATCAAGGAAACAGAGTACTCATACAATGTACAGCACCAAATAAAAATAATTACCCTCTACTTGACATATATAAAGATTTTAGATTTTGGGACAAAAACTATTTATTTGGTAAAAAAAAAAATGCTGGGAAAATTGGAAAGCAATATGGCAGAAACTGGACATAGACCAAGTGTTTTTACAAAGTTTTACAAAGTAATAATAAGTTATTAAATACAATTTACAAATATAAAAATTAATACATGATCTAGATATAAGGAGAAATTTTACAAGAAAATATTTGTATTTTCATAGAACATATTGCTTATGAACTTGTGGATAGGGGAAAATTATGAATAAATAAGCAAGAGCAAGATTATGTATAAAACGGATAATTTTTTAATGCGTTACACTAAATTAAAACATTTTTGATCAAATAAAACAAATATACCTAAGATCAGAAGAAAAGCAGAAAATATGGGGAAATTTTTGTGGACATTTTCTCAGATAAAAACCTAAAGAACTTTGTCATATCCATAAGAGGATGAGTCATTCCCTAGTGGATAAACCATGAGAAGATTTGAACAGGCAGTTTGACAATGAAGAAACCAAAACAATTTTATAATAAAAAAGGTTCTCAATAATTACAGATTAGAGAAATGAAAATTCAAATAACCTTAAGGTACCGTTTTACACTGATCAGATTGGCTAAAATGATGGAAGGGGAAAGTGACAGAAGTTGGTGTGGATGAGGAAAAAAATGGGCCACTGCTTCATTGTTGGTAGAATTGTGAAATGATCCAACCATTTTGGGGAACAATCTGGAATTATGCCCAAATATTTATTAAACTACCTTTGCTTTTTATGCAGCAATACTACTACTATATCTATGTCCAAAGAAGATTAAGGAAAAGAAAAACAAAACCTCATATGTTCTAAAATACTGATAAGTACATCTGTGGTGGCAGAGAACTAGAAATTGCAGGGATACCCATCAATTGCGTAATCCCTGAACAAACTGTGGTATATGATGAGGGCATGCCACGGTGGGTAGTCCTATACTGGTGGCTCTCATATCATGTAATCAATTTTAAAGTTCATGAGAGACCTTGAGAATGTTCTTGTATTATTCCACCTTCTCCTATGAAAACACTTTCAAATGAGATCCTGTAGCGAGCTGTCGTCTCTAGAAGCTGCCGGATCGCTCTCTGGGAAGAGATCTGCTGTGTCTACTCAAATCTCTCAGACAGATTCTTCTTCCTGTAACGAACCGTTGTCTCCAGGCAGTTGCTGTTAACTCTTGTCCAAAGAAGTGACTTCCCTTCCTGCAGAGAGCCCCGTCAAGCCTGATGCAATTCAGAGTCTTCCTTCTTGAATCCTGGCTCTGAATCTCCTCCAGCTCTTATCCTTCTCCAGGCCGATCTGCTCTCTGCGCCCAGTGCTGTCTCTTTTTATCCTCCCAGAGAATGGGCGTGGGATAATGCAAGGGCTTCTGGGAAGAACCACCCCAGCCAATGAGCTTGCCCCCTCTATCAAGTCAACCTGAGTTCTCACCTTGTAATTGTCCAGAAAACCTGAATTCTCACCTTGTCACCATCCAGACAACCTGAGTTCTCACTTAGTAATCCTAACATCTCCCCCTTTCTTTTGATTTAGAACATAGGACAGTCATGACCTTGAAACATAAATCCATCAATATGGGAAGTATTACAGATAATTACATAAATGACCTTGAAACATAAATCCATCAATATGGGAAGTATTACAGATAATTACATGAATTACATAAGCACATAGTAACATAGTAACATAACACATGCTAGAAGTATATAACATAATCATAAATTGAAAATTTATAAATGTCCATAAGTCCATTGTCCATTAGTCTCATCTTGTGTGAGGAAGTCCAATGATTCCTGCTGGTTTTTAAAGTTCTTTAACAGTCTTCTTATTATCCATGCTCTTTCAGTGTCAGATGTTTCTTAGATCTTCTCCTTTATTTTGAGGTCTTTCTCTTTTTCTGTCTCTCTCTGATGGACAAGGCGAATATGACTCGTTGGCACCCATCTGATTCCTTTTCCTGCTGAAGAAATACAAGCAAACCCTCTCTCCCAGGCAGTTAACCTATCTAATTTCCTTCTATTTACCACTTTCTAAATCTCTTCTCATCATCTGACAATTACATTGGAGTTGTTTGCACTGAACACAGCCCTGTTGGTTTAAAAGGCCTGTATTCTCCCCAAGTGTAATCCATTTTTGCAATCTGATTGCCTTTTGGCTGACTGATTGGGTAATCCCTTTCTGCCATGTGATTGCTTTTATGCTGGTTGATTAAATCAGAGTCCTGGCCTTCTAAAGGTTCTTTGGGTGTAGCATTAGCTGCCATCATACCCCACGTCTTTTTTGCCTGGGGCCCTGGACCTGGGCCCCTCATCCCGTTTCCCTGAATTATTCTACACTCTGATGCCCAATGGAGTCCTCTGTTGCATTTTGGACATGGGGTTTTAGGTCTTCTCTCACCCTGTCTTCTCACTGTATCTCCATACCTACACTGAGCTCTTAGATGTCCAATTTTTCCACATTGAAAACATCGCCGAGTTTCTCTAGAAGGCCCTTGCCAGGAGGGACCCTGTCTTTCCACATTCATCATTGTCCGGGTGTAAAAAGCATTTGTTCCCACTGTAGCACAGCGTCTTATGATCTCCTCTAAAGGAGCATCTTTGTCTAATCCCCATATAATTCTTTTGCAAATCTCGTTGGCATTTTCCTTAGCCAGATGTCTGGTCATTATTTCTGTAGCTGAATTTTCTCCAATAGTTCTTTTGACAGCAGTTTGCAAACGTCCCACAAAATCTGCAAAAGGTTCATTGGGACCTTGCTGTATTTTAGTGAAAGCCTCTCCACGATCTTTCTGTCCAGGAAGGACACCCCAAGCTTTTATTGCAGCCTTAGCAATTTGCTCATATATTGTCATGGTATAATTAATCTGTTCCGAATTCTCTCCATACTGACCTTCACCAGCTAAGTGTTCAAAAGTGAATTGTGTGTTAACTCCTATTTCCAAATTGCATCTGACTTGAATTTTACATAATTCATGAAATTCCGCAAGCCATAATAAATTTTCTCCAGGTTCCAGACATGTCCTTGCTATGGATTTCCAATCATTCGGGGTTAGGACTTCATAAGACAAACCATCTAGTAACATTTTGACATAAGCTGATGTAGCCCCATAAAGGGTACAACCTTTTTTCAAATCCTTAATTTTATTCAAATCTAAAGGTGCATATCTTCTCCTTTTTTTACCTACAGAGTCAGTATTTTCAATCACAGGATATGCATGTATAAAATCACTTATATCCTGTCCTTCTCTCTTAGCTTTAACCAATGCTTTTTCTAATCTTGTCATAGGCTTAGGCTTCTTCACAGGCAATTCTGTTTGTGTTTCTGCCTCTTCCCCTCTTTCTTCCTCCATCTCTGAAGGTGGGGTTGATGTGGGCCTGTCAATAATCTGTTCTCTAGGCAGGGTTGAAGCTTCTTCAAGAGAATCATACCATAATTCCTCATTTAAATCCTCTTGCTCTAGGGAAAGATCTTGATCTTTCCTTTTTTCCTCACACTTCCTCCTCTGTTCATTTTTAGAACTTTTCCTTCTCCTACAACTTGCTTGATAGTTTAAGGCTAATTGAACTATGTTGTAGATATAAAATACTTCTGCAGAAATTGAACGAGGCCCATTTTTTGCTTGAAATTCTTTCATTTCATATCCCACTAGCTTCCATTTATCTACATCTATCTTTTCTTCCTCTAAGAACCAAGGGGATGTGCGTCTTAATGCAGCCAAGAGTTTAGCAATCTGTACCCAGGTTACAAGTAAACTCTGCTCCTCAATTATCTTGATTATACTCTCTATAGTACCACTCCTGAATGGAGCTGAGGTTGCTTCTGGGGCTGGGGTTGAGTCGGCTGAGGTCCAGGGATTGAATATAGCTAACATCTGCCCCATTTCAGCTATAAGAGATTCCTGGTTTAGCCCTTAACAAGTTAAGTTCCTTATTTATCTATTAGCACGCTCACTTAATCTTTAACAAAGTTTCCTCGTTACTCACGGTTCTGGGTCAGAGAGACTGAGATCTAGATTGGAAGCTTTTCCACTGGAATCAGGACTGTGTCTGTCCCTGTTCGGGCGCCAAATTGCGAAGGTCTGGTCTAGCTCCTCTTGTCAGGATAAGCAAAAGTCCTTGCCCCATGTTGGGCGCCAAATGTAGTGAGCTGTCGTCTCTAGAAGCTGCCGGATCGCTCTCTGGGAAGAGATCTGCTGTGTCTACTCAAATCTCTCAGACAGATTCTTCTTCCTGTAACGAACCGTTGTCTCCAGGCAGTTGCTGTTAACTCTTGTCCAAAGAAGTGACTTCCCTTCCTGCAGAGAGCCCCGTCAAGCCTGATGCAATTCAGAGTCTTCCTTCTTGAATCCTGGCTCTGAATCTCCTCCAGCTCTTATCCTTCTCCAGGCCGATCTGCTCTCTGCGCCCAGTGCTGTCTCTTTTTATCCTCCCAGAGAATGGGCGTGGGATAATGCAAGGGCTTCTGGGAAGAACCACCCCAGCCAATGAGCTTGCCCCCTCTATCAAGTCAACCTGAGTTCTCACCTTGTAATTGTCCAGAAAACCTGAATTCTCACCTTGTCACCATCCAGACAACCTGAGTTCTCACTTAGTAATCCTAACAAGATCCTATCTATAAACTGTGCCATAAACCTAAGACAATAGACAGTTAGAAGCTGATGTTGCTGAAAATGTGTCTTGTCTTATTAAATCTTCAGAAGATTCATCTCTGGGGCAAGTTCACATAGGACAGAAACCAGGAACAAGAGCAAGTTTCCAGCACTAATTGGAGAGCCAGAGCTAAGGGAGAATAATGGAGACCTTGTAATTCTGCCCCTTAGACCTATTTCCTACCCCTCTTTGTTTTTGTCTTGGAAGCAGTTTGACATGGAGTGCAGAGAACCTGAAGGTCTGGTTACAAATCCTATTTTCTGACAAATATGGAGACAACAGGATTGTTCACCCCTGGAAGGTAAAGATCTTCCTCCATAAGCACTGCACTGACGCCTGTAATGTTCTTCTTGGTTTGATTTCTTGGGATCTTTGGGAGCAGCCTTCATTTCAGTTCAGTAATCACCACACGAGTAGCCAGGTGTTAAAGTCCAAATCCTTTATTGTCTCTTTCAAAGTCTTGTCTCCTTTCCTGGGGCCCATTACCTTTCTTAGAGGACTGTCTCTCTCCTTGCTTCTGAGAGCTTGAGCTCCTGCAGCCCGTCCTTTGTCTTCTCTGCTTCTGCCAGCTTCCTCCCTATGGCTCTCAGTCCCTGCTTATATGCTCCACACTTAGTATACACCAATCATTATATTACTAGGAAACCATTATTTGTTGTAGGATTAAATCAATGCTAAACTAGATTTAATCATTGTCTCCTCAATTCCACTTAGCACCTTGTCTCCAGTTCTGGCCCATAACAGACGCCCAAATCTCTGATTGTGGAAACTACCATGAACAGAAAAGAAATAATGAATAAAAAATTCAGCTCACTTCTCTTTGCAGTGAGTAACTTCTGCTCAGCAGACGCAGAATATTACACTTTGTTTCTAGTAATTTCAGAATCAGGATCATTGAAGAAAACTGTGATAGAATATACAAGTGAGAATCCAGATCAACTGGTTCCTGAGGGTTTTCAACAAAGAGGATGTCAGGGAACAGGAGTATCAATAGTACCAGTACCATGCCTGCACCAGAGGCTGAGCAAGTAGGAACAGGGCATCTCTCTTTAGCCTGACAGTTACTTTTCTGCAGCACAGTACAATAGAGAGAATTCTTGTTCTTGTCAGACAACCTGAATTCCAATCCTGCCTCTGAAACTTATTCCCCAGTGCCATTTAAAAAGTTACTTGATTTGCCTAGGCTTCCTTTCTAAATGAAGAAAGTTTAGTGAAATAACCTCTCAGATCCCTTCAAACTTTAGAACTAACATTTTTTTCTTTTTTAGCAAGGCACTCAGAGTTAAGAACTTTCCACCAGGTCACACAGCTAGCAAGTGCCAAGTGTCTAAGGTGAATTTAAGCTCAGATCTTCCAGACTCCAATCCAGAATTTTAGCCAATGAACTAGTGAGCCTTTCAATGTCAATTTTAACATGGGTTGATCAATCTCAAAACACAGATTTACATACTGGCTTTTCAACAATATGTCTTCCCTTAGAACAGGGGTTGTTCTTATTTTGCATTTAGTCTCCAGCAATATCATTATACCTAGATTACTTGGGAAGTACATAATAGATGCCAATTGTACAAAAAGCATTTTAACTGTCCTCTTACATTCTTATTTCTCCTATCTCCAAGTCATCATTTATGGAGCTGCCAGTCAATCAAGAAACAGACATTTAGAATGGTTCTGCTAAGTGAAAAGTACTATGATAGGCAATGGAGGTCAAAAGACAAAGATGAAAAAATAATCCTTGATCTCAAGAGCTTAACAATGGAAGATTCAACATAGATAAATGTCTATAAATATATGTGTATATATATATATATATATATATATATATATATATATTTCTCTATAGAGACATATAATTATATATGTAAAACTGTGAATCATTTTACAAAATAAATTTAAAGGTTTTATGTATGATTTAAGTAAAAAGTATTTATATATGTACAAAATAGATATAAAATATATAAGAAAAATTATACATACCTGCAAATCTAAGATTATTAGGGAAGGAAGGCAAATATCAACAAAATATATTTCTAAAGAACATGTAAATATGCTCTTCTCCTGACTCAATATGATGATGTATTCTTGGTTGGTAATCATAAACAACTCCCTATAACTTCTCTTTCTCTCTCTCTCTCTCTCTCTCTCTCTCTCTCTCTCTCTCTCTCTCTCTTAATATATATATATATTCCCCAGCTTGTAATTTGAAATCCTGCACTTTGTAATTCCAGGTTTCCAAGATAATTTCATATTATCTCTTATAACATATTATATGTTTTTGCAAAAATGCCCAACTGGATCTACTCAAATTAATTTTCTTCTAACTAATTTTCCTCACTTTCAGCTCCATTTCTTTCTGAAGAACGTCCACTTTAACAATAGTGCTGGGAACCAGGTGGTCTTGGATACAAAGAGGAAGTCTGTGGCAAACTATGATGTTCTCAACTATGTGACCTTTGGTAATGATACCGAAGTCCTGGTGAAACTGGAAGAGTTCATTTCTCAGACTCCACTGGGCCAAAATTTCATCATCTAGGAAAAGGCCATAGTGTGGCACAAAGGGAAAGGAAAGGTAAAGAATGAATAAAATGTTTGTTTTATGAAATATGTAAATATAATATAGCCATCCAAAAGATTTAATATTTATAGCATACCACGCCATTCATTTATAAATATACTAACTTCCTTCTGAGAGCAAGATTCTTTTCCTAGAAGAAGCAATGACACAATTAAAAGATAAAATTCACAGTCAACAAAGGAAATTTGACAAAAACATAAATTTTAGTATTATGGAATAGGAAAACTATGTGATCAAGTTAGTAAAAACAGCTTAGTTACTTATAGGTTTTATTATGATTAGGCAAGCAATTCAGAGAATGTAAAGTGAGTCTTTTCCACCAAGACAGCAGTAACTAAATACAAATGCTCTCACACTAATTTAAGAAAAGAGAAAGAAGTGACCATTCACAGTAGCATGGTTATTGAAAAGAGCTGGGACTCCAGCCCGGGTACTGAGGTGGAATTCAGTGACATTTTCAATTCATCTCAGCTGTTACCCCTGGATGCTTACCCATTTGATTGGGTAAACCCAATGGTTGCCAAAAAGGCATCAATCTACCTATCCCAAATACTTCTGTCACTCAGAAAACTACTTCCTTGCTAGCAGACAATGATCTGTTTTAAGCCCAGACCTAAAACTAGTCACCACAGAATTATGATTTTGGGGAAGATGCAAGTTACACTTTAAGATACTTTAACCTGACAAAGCAGTGCACATAGGCAGAAATTTGGGGAATAATTTATGACAAAGGGTAAAGGATAATAATAGATAAAATTAAAATAGCCAGACCATGACCAAGTAGGATTTGTTTATTTATTTATTTGTTTTCCCTGAGGCTGGGGTTAAGTGACTTGCCCAGGGTCACACAGCAAGGAAGTGTTAAGTGTCTGAGACCAGATTTGAACTCCGGTCCTCCTGAATTCAGGGCTGGTGCTCTATCCACTGCACCACCTAGCTGCCCCCTAGTAGGATTTATACAGGAATTATAGGGCTGGTTCAATATAGGAAAACCATTAGCATAAATGACTATATCAATAACAAAATTAACAACAAAAATACAGGATTATCTCAATAGATTCAGAAAAAGCATTCAATAAAATCTAACATGCATTCCTATTTGTTAGGTTCTTACTAAGTGCTAATGAGATAATGAGATGATGGGTTCTTACTAAGTGCTAAGTCGGTATTTAACAATTCTCTAGTTCCAGCCTTTACAGGGAGTTTTACCCCTTGGAACTCCTGGGGAGGAGCTTAATGTTTAAGAGGAGCCAGTTCATTAGTTGAAGTATTTTTTCCCAGAAGACCTTGCATTATCCCACACCCATTCTCTGGGAGGATAAAAGAGGGCAGTACTCGAGAGAGATAGGGAAGTCTCTACTCTAGGTCAGAGTTGGAGGCAACTGTCTGGAGACAACAGCAGAAGAATCTGTCCGAGAGATTTGAGTTGACACAGCAGATCTCCTCCCAGAGAGCAATCGGCAGCTTCTGGAGACAACAGAACATTACACCTATTTTTAAAAAAAAAAAGGGAGGGGCAGCTAGATGGCTCAGCAAAAAAATAAATAAATAAATAAAAATAAAAAAAAAATTAGGGAGTATAAGAACAAATGGACTTTTCCTTAAAATTTGTCAGTAGCATCTATTTATCACTCTTTGCAAGTGATTTGATCGTATAATAGAGAACCCTAGAGAATCAACTAGAAAACTATTAGAAATAATCCACAACTTTAGCAAAGTTGCAAGATACAAAATAAATCCACATAAATCATCAATATTTTTATACATCACAAAATTCAACAGCAAGAGATAGAAAAATAGAAATTCACTTAAAATAACTGTTGATAGTATAAAATATTTGAGAATCTATCTGGAATAGGTTAAGTTCACAGGACAAAATAGTCAATGACTATAGTAATCTAGTGTTTGACAAAGACCCCAGCTTTTGGGATAATAATTCACTATTTGACAAAAACTGCTGGGAAAATTGGAAACTAATATGGCACAAACTAGGTATTGACCCACACCTAACACTGTATCCCAAGATAAGGTTAAAATGGGTTCATGATCGAAACATAAGGAATGAGATTATAAATAAATTAGGAGAACATAGGATAGTTTACCTCTCAGATCTGTGGAGGAGGAAAGAATTTGTGACCAAAAAAGAACTAGAGATCATTATTGAAAATAAGGAAAGAACTCTTGAAAACTATTAATTAGAAAACGAAACTAGAGAACTTATAATTATGTTGTGGTCCACAGATTGTTATAGCTACCTACTATTTAATATTAATATACAGATACAATGTAACCAAGGAATATACAGTATGTAACTTACAGACAACATTTGTTACTGCAACTCAAGCATAAAGATTATATGAACTGACTCTCAGATCAATCAACAAACTATGAACTTCATTAATCAAAGTCTTCGCCTGTTCCAGGTCATGCCTTCTTCTCAATGAGGCCCTTGAGCTGGTCTAATCGTACCTCCTCATACTATCTAATTTATACCTTTTTATGTCCTTTCCTCTTCTCTTAGTACAAAGTTTTCCCTCCGTTAACATTTTTTTATCATCTTAGGAAAGTCTACTTGTAGCCAAAACTCCATTTTGATATTCCCTTTTATTTGCTCCAGCAAATTATATCTCTAACTCATCCTTGATGGAGCTGCCAATCAACAAATAGGCATTCAGAATGGTTCTGCTAAGTGAACAGTAATGTGATAGGCAATGAGATAAAAACACAACATGATGAAAAATAATTCTTGATCTCAAGAACTTAACAATGAAGAAAGCAAATAAATATATGTGGGTATATACATGTGTATTTTCTATAGAAACACGTAATTACAAATTGTGATTATCTTTACAAAATAAATATAAAGGGTTTATATATTATTTAGGTACATGAAATTTATGTATATGTACTAAATATATATAAAATATATAATAAAAATTATACATACTGTTAAATCTAAGATCATTAGTAAAGGAAGACAAATGTCAACAAAATACATTTTTAAAGAATATCTGAACATGTTCTTCTCCTGATGCAATGATAATGTACTGTTAGTTGGTAATGATAAACAGCTTCCTGTAACAGCTAAAAGAATATAAAAACTCCCGACTCTGTAATTTAAAATTCCGATCCCTTTGATTCCATCTTTCCAAGATATTTCATACTATCTATCTTAACATATTATATGTTTCAGCCTAACTTGCCCACTTGGATGTACTCTGGAATTCCACTTCATTTTCTTCATTTTCAGTCCCATTCCTCTCTGAAGACCCTCCACTTCAACAATAGGGCTGGGAACCAAGTGGTCTCTGATAAGAAGAAGTATTCTCTGGCAAACTATGATATTCTCAACTATGTGACCTTTGGTAATGATACTGAAATCCTGCTGCAAGTGGGAGTGTTTATTGCTCAGGCTCCACTGGGCCACGATTTCATCACCCAGGAGAAGGCCATAGTGTGGCACACAGGGAAAGGAAAGGTCAAGAATGATTAAAATATTGTTTTTATGAAAGCTATAAATGTAATATAGCCAACCTAGAAAGTCATCAGTATTTTAATAGTTACCTCATACTATGTCATAAATTTAAAAATATACTAACACACTTCTGAGAACTGGATTCCTTTTCTAAGATAGGCGATGACACAATTAAAAGACAAAATACACAGTCAACAAAGAAAATTTAAAAAAACATAAATTTTATTATTGTGAAATAAGATAAAATATGTAATCAAATTAGTATAAACAGCTTAGTCACTTATAGGGGGCATTGTGATGAGGAAAGCAATTCAGGGAAAGTAAAGTTTGCTTAATAATTAGAAAATATGTATGGCTGAGGGAAAGATTGATCTTTTTTATTATAAATCACAATCTCTTCTCTTATTTATTTATTTATTTATTTATTTACTTACTTACTTACTTATTTATTTTGCTGAGGCATTTGGGATTAAGTGACTTGCCCAGAGTCTCACAACTAGGAAGTGTTAAGTGTCTGAGGGCAGATTTGAACTCAGGTCCTCCTGACTTCAGGGCTGGTGCTCTATCTACCTTACTTCCCCTCATTCATTTATTCTTCTGTCCATGCACAAATGGAGAGAGAGATGAGACAATAAGTGCCAAAAACAATTTTCTATATGCTACTGAAAGAACTAGTGAAAAAATACTTGGTCAAGACATGTCAGAGAATATTATTTGGAGAATAACCCTAGGCTGCAGGACTTTCTGATTTACGAATATGGGGGAAAGAGGCTGAGATCACCTAAAATTTGGTCACTCAGTCAGGACCACTTTCTGACCTTGTCACCTGTCATTGTCACTACTCTGATGCACCAGAGCGGTTACTCAGGTTCCTACAAAGCTCTGATACATTATTAAATTCCCTTGTTTCTGGAGGTATTACTGGGTCCCATACCCACTTGATACCAATTGTCAGTGCTGAGAACAGAGTAGGGAAGTAAGAATGAGAAAAACACATTTTCGCTCAGACACAGGGACACAGGTGCAGAGTTGCAAGCAACAATGGTCCCAAGAGTCCATCATGGACTAAGTTCCCTCTCCTGGGTGGAGAGACCCACACACAGGATCCTAATCACTTAGACCAGCAAGGACATTTCAATGCTCCTTTAACCAGGGCTAAATGCCATAAATACTCTCTGCTCTGGACAGCAATGTCTCTGTCTTAGATATGAGCCAGAGCCATATTACATTCCGTCTCAAAACGATGAGGGTCAGAGCAAAGCTTGAACAGTTGCTCAAGAAAGTAATTGTTCTTCTGCAGGAAACTTTTCTCTTCCCAAGACACCTGAAACTGCTGCAGATGCTGCTGCCTTGCTTCCTCCAGAGCACATCACAAACTTTGCTAAAAAGCAGGTGCACCTTGGCTATGAGTTGGAGAGCAGCCTCCCACATATTCTTCAGGCTTTTCTTTTTCTTTCTTTTGCAGCTGCCATTGTCTGTGGGCAGGCAGCAAGGGACTCCATGCCACCTAGAAAGGTCTTTCAGCCCCACATATTTCAAAGATGGGGATCTTGTTATTGGAGGATTTTTTCCTTTATTTTTCCAAAACTTGGAAAAATTTAAATATTGGAAAATGTTTTGGTTTCATCCTCGATATAATAAAAAAGAGTATAAGTAAGTATTCATTCTGTGTTTTGAAATAACTTTTTTA
The DNA here is from genome assembly GCF_048593235.1 of Sminthopsis crassicaudata. Lineage (NCBI taxonomy): Eukaryota > Metazoa > Chordata > Mammalia > Dasyuromorphia > Dasyuridae > Sminthopsis > Sminthopsis crassicaudata. The sequence continues at coordinate 653,246,263 of NC_133619.1, forward strand.
GTTGTCAATTATTTTTTCTCTGTATCACTTCCTATTGAGAAAAATGTTCCTTACAACAATTAAGCATAATCAAGAAAAAAATACTCAGAATGGCCAAATCTCAAATGAATGTGTTATTCTGTATATCAGTCCATCAGCTTTCTGTAATGATATTAGTACCATCTTTATTATGTGTCCTTTGCAATCATTGTGAATTATTGCATTACTGAGAGTTCTAAAGTCTTCTGGCGATGTTTATTTTTTACCTGATTGCTCTTAAAGTACAAATTGTTCTTCTTGTTTTTCTATCTTCATATTACATCTGTTCCTACAAGTTGTGTGATGTTACTATGAAATTATGTTGCTTCATTTTCAGCAGAACAATGGTTTAAATTAGATCTACAGATCACAATTTACTCAGCCATTCCATAATGAAAAGACAGCTCTTTTTGTCCAGATCTTTGGCACTCGGCAAAGAAATGCAATTTTTTAACATGTACTCCTTTCTCTCTTTATTTTTTAAATCTTTGAAGAACAAGTTATATGGAAGATATCTATAAGTCAATGACTTTTGGGGCACAGATAGAAATTGCTTTCCAGAATGCTAAAAAAAATTAATAGTTCCATTAAAAGTACAATAATGTGACAGTTACCTTATATCCCCTTATACATTTCACTATTGCTCTCTTTTCTGGTGATTATGCCAATCTGGTGGGTGACAGGTTGAGATTCGGAATTGCTTTTCTTTTTATTACGGTACTTATTTGCCATTTTGAATATTTTTCATAAGCTTAAAGATACGTTGAAATTTTTATCTCCATAACTTTCTATTTAAATTCTTTGACAATTTATCACATTGATAATGGCACTAGTGTTTTTAAAACATGAAACAATTTTATAATTGGAAATAAAACTTTTTTAAAAGAAGTATAATAAAAACAATTTTCCAGTTAATTTTTGGCTTCTGATCTTAGTTTCATTGGATTTGTGGGGGGCAAAAAATATTTATTTTAAATTTTAAAAACCTAAAAATTTCTGTATTAACTTCTTTTCTATATGCCTTCTTTGGTCATGGATCCTTTTCAATGCTCAAAAATAATGAAGCCCATGATATTTTATACCTTAATTATGTATCTATTTGGAGACAATATTAAGATATTAATATCAATTAATAATAATAATTAATAAAGTCACATAAATGACCTCTTTCTATCAAGTTGATGTCCAGTTTTCTCAATATAACTTGCTTTAATTTTTCATTTTTTATTGCTCTGCTTTTTGAAAATTTATCTGAATTTTTCTCATTTATCTAAATGATTTGGTAGTTGTTAGAGGAACTGCTTAAGATGTTGTGCAGTGAACTAGGAGCTTGTAGACAGCTACTGTGGTGGTTTAAATGTGGTGATAATTCTGAATTGAAAGAGGAGAAAATCTCTAGCATACCTCCAGATGCCCTCAGGCCCAGATAACAACAAAGCTAAAAGAAACCTAGGTAATTGAGACATTGCTAACAATAGACTGAAATATACAGAATTGCATAATACTATTACAAACCAAATACAAAGGTAGGTTGACCAAAAAATGGATCTTCATATGATTCAGGAATTATTTCTTTGGAAAATTTCCAATTCCTCTTTAAGGTTGGTAGAACCATACATATTCCTTGTCCCTGATAATCTCCCTCTTACTGCAGGTGGCTGCTCAGACACTATTATCAAGTCCTGGCTTTTATGTTTGCCATAGGAGAAATCAACAGGAACCCAAATCTGTTGCCCAACATTTCTTTGGGATTTCACATCTACAATGCTTATCACAATGATGAGAGGACCTTGGAGAGTTCCCTCATGTGGCTGTCAGGCCAGGGACAGACCATTCCAAATTACAGCTGTGAGAGGCAGAGAAAGTCTGTAGTAGTCATTGGAGGAGCCACTTCTGAAATGACTTTCTCCATGGCAACTCTACTGGAGCTCTATAAGCTCCCACAGGTAGGAAATCAGAGGCTTAATTTAGCTTATGGTGGTTGGAGGGCAGGGACAGGCCTATGAGGGTCTGCCTATTGAAATACAAATGTCAAATACCTTTGGGGAATTCTGGTATCTAATTTACCTTTCTGTTGATCCTCAGAGATGAAAAAGGGAATACAGAGTTTGAGGACGTCAGATTTATTAGCTTCATCATGTAGGATGTAGCACATTTTGACTAACAGACTTTAAAAAATCATGAAATTGAAACTTTAAAATATTTATTAATTATCTAATATTTACAAGCCCTTAATTTCAATCATAGACATGCATGCTAGTCAAAATACAGAACATGCTTACATTTCAGTTAGGGCAGGTTTGATGAAGGAGATGACCCTTGAGTGGAGTTCTGTGTAATCAGAAATACCTTACCAGGCAGAGATGAAGAATGAGTCGATTTTAGATAGAGGGGGATGAGGAGACTAGGTTCACATGGGGTGGGGTGGGAGAAGCTTTTGTCCAGGTAACTCATTAAAACTGAAAAATAGTCATGTTTGGTTCGTTTTCAGATCAGCTATGGTCTCTTTGATCCACTCATCAGTGACCCACTTCAGTTTCCTTCTGTTTATCAGATGGCCCCCAGTGAAACCTCTCTTCCCCTTGGCATGGTCAGGTTAATGCTGCATTTCAAATGGAACTGGGTGGGCCTTCTTGCCTCAGATGATTCAAGAGGTGAGAAATTCCTCAGGGACCTTCAAGAAGAAATGGCCAGAAATGATGTCTGTGTGGCCTTTTTAAAAAAGATTGCCAGTAATAAGTCAGGAGATAAAGATTTATATCAATATTTTGCACTCAGCATATATGGATCTGCAGCGAACGTGTTTGTCATTTACGGAGATACAAATGCACTTCTGAGTCTATTGTTTATGAAAAATCCTCATGTCGTTGTAAGAAAAGTGTGGATCACTACCAGTCACTGGGATATTGCCAAAAAACCTGCTTATATTTATTATGATAATTTCCATGGGGCTCTGATATTTTCAGATCAGACAAGTAAGATTCCTGGGTTCAAAGATTTTCTGAAAACTGTTAACCCTGCCAGATACCCAGAGGATATTTTCCTTAAGAAGTTTTGGAACTCAGCTTTTGGATGTCCCCATATACATAGGAAGGAAGATGAGGAAGTCTGTTCACCAAATGCCTCTTTAGACACCCTGAGTTTGAGCTCTTTAGAAAACATTATGTCTGACCAGAGTTACACTGTCTACACTGCTGTGTATGCTGTGGCCTGGGCCCTTCATGAGATGTTCTTAGTGAGATCAGAAATGGAATCCAGTATAGATGGAGACAACAGGGTTGTTTCCCCCTGGAAGGTAAGGTTCCCCTCTTCATAATATCAAATATCTGATTCTCGACTTGCAATATTTAGAAAAGAGATAAAGGATTAGTAACTCAGCTCACCTCTTTTTTTTTTAGTGAATCAGCTCTGGACAGCAGACTCAGGATATTTTACCTCATTTCTAGTCATTTGAGAATTAGAATCACCTCTGAGGGACATAACCCTTTTGAACAATGAAGTGGTACAGGTCAATTCCAAAAGACTTGTGATGAAGAGAGACATTTGCATTCAGAGAGAGAATTTTGGGACTGAATGTGGATTCGCAACATAATATTCTCCTCTTTTTGTTATTGTTTCCTTGCTTTTGTTTTCTCTCATTTTTTTTTCTCTTTAATCTGATTTTTTTTTTTTTTGTGCAGTGTGAGGTGAGGAAATATGGATAGAATTGCACACACTTAACATATTTTGGATTACTTGCTGTCTAGGGGAGAGAAACAGGGGGCAAGAGAGGGAAAAATTATACCCCAAGGTTTTGCAAGGGTGAATGTTGAAAACTAATTTTGTTTGTATTTTTTAAATAAAAAGCTATTATTTTAAAAAGAATTATAATCAGTTCAGATCCCTGTGACAGGATGCAAGAGTGAGAATCCAGATTAGCTGGTTCCTGAGAGTCTTTGACAAAGAAGATGGAAGGGAAGAGAAGGAGCATCAACACTACAGATGCCATGACTCTATCAAAGGATGAGGAAGTCAGAACCAGGCATCTATGTTACCCTGGCAGTTTTAGTTATTCCATGGCAGCCTAGTACCATGGAGAGAACTCTTGTCTAATCAGACAAGTTTGATTGAATCCTGCATCTGAAAATTATTCTGCAGATGCCACTGAATAAGAGAATTTATTTTTCTAGGAAATAAATCTGAATGAAATAGCTTCTGAGGTCCTTTCCATAGCTTCTGAGGTCCTCTCCAGCTTTCAAGCTAACTTTTTTTTTCTTTTTTTTTTTTTTTTTGCAAGGCAATAAGAGTTAAGTGACTTACTCAGGGTCACACACTACTGTCTCAGGCTGATTTAAACAATCCAGTCTCTAACTCCTGCACCACCTGATTGATCCTTTCAATATATTTAACAAGGAATGTCAAATTTAAAACAAGGATTTATATATTGATTTTTATAAAAATATAAGCTACTTCAGAACAGGGATTTCTCTTATTTTGAGTTTAGTCTCCCACACTACCATGATGTCTAGGCTACTTGGAAGGCACTTAATAGGTGCTTCTTGAATGAAAAATGTCTTGGATCTTAGTTATCCAATTAGATTCTTATTTTTTCTACCTCCCATTCATCATTTATTATAAACAAATAGCCATTTAAAATGGTTCTACCAAAAGATAAATAATATGATATCCAATACAAATAGGAACTTAAAGATTAAGAAAATCTCATTTGTCTCAAAAACTTAACACTAGAAGCGGCAACATAAATATGTCTGTATATATATGTGCTTATTTTTATGTAGACATGTATAATTATATGTGTATTTATTGTAAATATATTTACAAAATAAAGGTTTCATATCTTATATACATACTTAATATTTTACCTGTATGTACAAATTATATATATGTACAAAATATATATACAAATATATAAAACAAAAATATAAATATCAACAAATACAAGAAGATTAGAGAAAGAAGCCAAATATCAGCTAAGTAATCTTCCTAAAGAACTACCCATTTTTTCAATATGTTTCAATAATTGTTTATGTTTAACCAATAAAGTATTGCTTGATGTTTTGGGGAGAAGGGAGATCAGTGAGAGAGGGAGAAAAAATTGGAGCACAAGGTTTTGCAAAGATAAATATTAAAAACTCTCCATCTATTTGGAAAAATAAAATACAAACTAAAAAGGCATCTTCACATGTCCTTCTCCTAATCCAATATTATAATACACTCATGGTTAGGAACCATAAATAAATTCTTATATCTTCTAGCAGAAAATAGCCTCAGCTTGGAATTAAAGTGCTATAACATGTGATCCCAACTTTCCAATCTAATTTCACACTATACCTGTTTAATATTTTATGTTTCAACAAAACTCCCAACTGCATGTGCTCTGAATTAGGATCATAACCTGCAACTCCATAATTTTACACAGGCAATTACGCCTAAAACATATTGCTACCTCACTTGTGGTTCATAACATCTTTTAGCTTTGTATAGGTCCAGATTCTGTGGTCTCACTTCAAAATCCTTTCTCAATTCTCTTTTCATATAGGATAATATAGGTAAAAAATTATATATTGAAAGTGCATTTCATATAAAGAATGCTATGTAAATACTTATTCTTTCCCTTCTAATTTGGTAGTGTTTTCTTCTTCATGAAATCATACTGGATTTATTTCTCTGATTCAATGATCTATTATCCAAGGGAATGTAAGCCCCTGGAGGGCAAGGAGTTATCATTTTTATTTTATATCTTAAGGACCCAGCTGAGTGATTTGAATTAACAAATCATTATAAAGACTTTTAGGATTGTATTGGAAGCAGTCTAATTAATTATAGGGGTGAACTCTGTGCCACTCTATTTACTCTAAGCAATACTATATGCTCTCTTCCTGTAACTTTGTTCTCAAACCCACTCTCATGAAAGAGAGAAAAGGCCTTTCTGGATTTTTCAACAGGCTGAAAAATTCTTACTTCCAGCTTGAAATTTGGCCCAGTCTTCCAGCGCGGAGAGAACAATTGGGTATCTAGTTCTGTTATCCAGTCTCTTAGCAATCCATCCTAATTTTGGGACAAATGAAAAATCTTTGGATGGTACTCAGTGCAAGGCATTGAAGAAAACAAATAGCAGAGAAACTAGAAAACCTCCCTCAGAGAATCTAACTAATTTTCCTTACTTTCAGCTCCATTCCTTTCTGAAGAATGTCCAGTTTAACGATAGTGCTGGGAATCTGGTGGTCCTGGATAAGAAGAGGAAGTCTGTGGCAAACTATGATATTCTCAACTATGTGACCTTTAGCAATGACACTGAAGTCCTGATAAAAGTGGGAAAGTTTATACCTCAAGCTCCACTTGGCCAAGATTTAACCATCCAAAGGAATGTCATTACATGGTCCACAAGGAATAAAAAAGTAAAGAATTATCAAAATGTTCATTTTATAAAATCTGTAAAGATAAGAAAATACTAGTCAGACTAGTCAGTAACATATTTTCAAATCTGGGGCATATTCCACTAATTCTGCTTGAAGGAAACAGCTTAGAAATAAAGTTTGTTTTTGTTTTTTGGTGCACAAGGAGTTATGATCTTAGCATTTTTCCCTCCCAAAATTTTTAAATCTTGTAATGAACAAACTGCCACTCCAAGACTGTGCTTCTTGTCCAGTCACTCAGTCTTTACTAACCATTTGTGACCCCATGGAATATAGATCACCAAGTCCTTCTATCCTCCCCTACCTGTCCAGTTGGACCAATTCTAGAATTTTTTCCCCATATCATTCTTTATCCATGTCATCCTCTGCAAGCCTTTTCTCCTTTTGACTTAATCTATCATGAAGTTAGGGATTTTTCTGAGTCTCTCAGTATGCAGTTTCACCTTCATTATTTGAAATCCCAAGTAAATAACTGCAATTAAGTTTTTAAGTATTGACTAATTTGAACTTTTTGCTGATCCAAAATCTTTCAAAGATCTTCTCTAGCACCATGATTCAAAAATTATTTTCCATAGTGCTGTTCCACTCATGTAAAAAGTTCCCCTTACAAAGTCATATACTGTTCCTGGGGAAAAATAAACATATGTATATACACTTTTGCTAAGAAGGTGATATCTCTACTTTTCAGTATTCTTTCTAGATTGTCCTTTCTAAACAGGAAGTCCCTTTTAATATCATCACAGAGGTCACCATCTGTAGCAATTTTTGAACCAAAGCACATAAAATGTTTTACTGTTTTTCTATTTTTGTTCCCATATTTGAAACAAAACAATGGAACTAGTCATAAAGATCTTGGGTTTTTACTTTAGTTGTTCAATTGAATTGTTGATCTTCAAAGCAGTTTTCTCACTATAATCAAGAGGCTTCTTAATTCTTCTTCTCTTTGTGTCATCAGAAAGGTATTGTCTGAATAACTGAGATTTTGAAATTTCTCCTGAAAAACTTGATTCCAGCTGTTGTTTCATCCAGTCAGGCATTTTTCATAATTTGTTCTACATATAAATTAACTAAATAAAGAGAAATTATACAACATAATCATAATATTTTCCAATTTGAAAGCAATTAGTTGTTGCATGTTTAGTTGCATCTTTTACTTCTTGGTCCACATTCATGTTTCTTGGGCTGCAGTAAGATGATCTGGTACTTCCATGTCTTTGAGGACTTCCCACATATGTTATGAGTTACCTAGTCAATGTTAATGAAGCAGACATGCTCTGGTTAATTTTCCTGGGACCTTCTTCCATTACCCATAGTCCATGAATCTTGGCAATTTGATCTCTACTCCCTCTTTCTTTTTTGAAACCCAGTCTTCTCTTTAAGTAATTCTGCACTTGCTGTTGCAATCTTACTTGAAAGATATTAAATATAATCTTACCAACATGTGAATGAAGGCAGTTCCTCAGTGACTTGAATTGTCTTGGAATTGTCCATCTTTAGAACTGACATGTAAACTGATCTTTTCAATCCCACACTCCCTATTGTGTTTTTTCAAATTGGCTGTCCTACAGTGTCCAGCTTTTGAAGAGCCACATCTTTCAGAATTTTTAAATAGCTTGGCTAGAATTGTATTACTTTCCCTAGTCATATCATTAGCAATTCTTACTAGGGCAACTATGATTTCCTTCCCTAGAATATCTGGTTCTTTAGAATAGCCACAACATCATGGTTATTGGTGATGTTAATACCTTACTTATGTAGTTCCACTGTATTCTACTTCTATTAAATACCGAACATTTTGTCTTTTATCCTGTCCATATTGCATGAAATTTTCCCTTAGTAACTCAAATTTTCTTTTTCTTTTTTTTTCTACTGCCAAAAAGAGGCATTTGTATTTTATTATATATATATATATATATATATATATATATATATATTTTATAATATTATCCCTTGTATTCATTTTTCCAAATTACCCCCCCTCCCTCTATTCCCTCCCCCCGACGACAGGCAATACCATACATTTTACATGTGTTACAATATAGTCTAGGTACAATACATGTGTGTGAATATCATTTTCTTGTTGCACAATAAACATTAGAATCCAAAGGTACATGCAACCTGGGCAGACAGATATTAGTGCTAACAATTTACATTCCCCTCCCAGTGTTTCTTCTCTGGGTGTAGCTATCTCTGTCCATCATTGATCAACTGGAAGTGTAACTCAAATTTTCTTTATGAAATCTCTTATCTTTCCCATTCTATTGTCTTCTAATTTTTTGCTTTCCTTCTTTATGAAAACCTCACCCAGATTGTTTGGACCCTAATAGCATCCTATATTCTATAGTTGAAAAGAAATACAACTCCTAAAGGCTTTAGATGCAAGGAAATTGATCTAAGCTTTGTCAGAATGATTGGTTAAAAGCCTTTGGAATATTCCCCCTGCAGCCTCCTCAGTCCAGATGCACTAAAGTTTGTGGTGCTGGATTTCAGAAGAAAGCCCAGGAGGGATGCCCTGTCTGCTGCTTTAATTGTGACCCCTGCCCAGAGAGGCACATTTCCAACCAGACAGGTAAGTCTATGAGGATATGTTCACCTTCAACAAACATGAACCTAGGGCAACCAACTGAAGCTGAATGGGTGTCCCACTTATGGTGAGGCACAGGAAACATATTAATATTGGAATGTGGTATCCAGAGACCAAGAGAAGTCTAAAAGAAAAGTCAGAAAGGTCAAGAATATTGAAGGTCCAAAGTGATCAACATTAGAGAGATATGGGGGGGTGAGATCCACAAAGTAGGAATTTCTTGCCACATTTCTCTGTACTTCAATTGCTCAGGGAGAGATTGCTGAAAAGAGCACCTAGGTACACAGATTTCTTATATTCATATAGGAATTAAGATATTCAATTGAGTCTTTTCCATCGAGACAGCAGGAATGAAATACAAATGCTCTCATACTAATTTAAGAGAATCGAAAGATGAAGAGACCATTCACAGTAACATGATTATTGAAGAGATCTAGGACTCGAGTGAGGGTGCTGAGTTGGAATTCAGTGAACTTTTCAATTCATCTCAGCTGTTACCCCTGGATGTTTACCTATTTGATGTACAATGGTTGCCAAGAACTATCCTATCCCAACACTTCTGTCACTCAGAAAACTACCTGCCTTCCTAGTAGACAAGGATCTGTTTTAAACCCCGACCTAAATCTATTCAACACAAAACTATGATTTTGGGGAAGATGCAAGTTATACTTTAAGATACTTTAAACTGACAAAGCTAGCACTTAGGCAGAAATTTAGGGAATAACAAAGGAAAAAGGATAATAATAGATAAAATTTAAATACCCAGACCTGGAGCAATGCCTACAAGAACAGGATCTCTGTGAAAGGAAATCTTACAATAGAGCTTAATCTGAAGAATCTTCTCAATTCCCAGCTTGCTTTGGGGTTTGTCCTATAGTACCAAACAGAGCAAGCTTTGTCCCTCTTCCAGGTACCTTAGGTTTGTATAGATCACACCAGATGACATGTCTCTTCAAAAGTTTCTCTTCTCCAGGTTAAACATGTTCAGTTTCTTTGATTCCTATCCTTACAGCATTTATAAGTGATGCCTAAACAACTTAAGAATCATCTAAAGAAAGCCCAAATGACTTTATGTCAACAAATAGATGTATAGAAGTAGATCATAAATATGCTAAGCATCAACCAGAAAGACACACAACCAAGATCTTTAACAGATAGTAGGAGGGAATCTCTCCAAACATTGCAGAAATCTGGAAGAACTGATGTATTTAGAACAACAAAGTCATTTTATTGTAAAAAGAAACCACAAAACAGAGAACTACCAGCTCTCTAACAGAGAAACGTTAAAAAAGATTATTGTCCAAGAACAAGAAATAAAGTCAGCAATAAATTGATTACCTTGCTTTGTCACAGGGAGCTGACACATGTATGATTCTTCTTGTTGTTGGTACTAAGAATGTTGTGTTTAAAAGGTACTCTGTGAATTGTATATATATATAAGAGCTAGCATGTATCTAGTGGCTACCTAGTAAATGAAGTAGAGAATGAAGCACTGGGCCTGCAGTAGGGAAGACATCTTCTTGAGTTCAAATTTGGCTTCTACTAGGTGTACCCGCTTTGTGACTAAGGGCAAGTCACATAACCTTGTTTACCTCAGCTTCTTCATCAGAAAAAATAGGCTAGATGAAGAAATACAAAATAACACTATTATCTTTACCAAAAAAACCTCAAATGTGGTCACAAAGAGTCAGTCACAACTCACAATTACTCAAATTTATTTCCTACTTTGAATTTGCCAAACTTTCCATTTCTGTGAAGTAGGCACAATTAGTATCCCCATTTTACTAACTATGATATAGAAGTACAAATTAGGTAATTGACTAACCCATAATCACAAAGCTCTCTGAGGCAGAATTCAAACTCAGGTCTTCCAAGTCTTCTGTTCTATCCACTGATATCAGATTCTGATCCCCATGGAACCAGATGGAGCCATTTGTATTATTGCCACAAATATTATTGGCCACTGAAAGGGAAGTTTTGCTGCGGCTGAAATATTGAGACTTGTTTGTTCTCTTCAGATGCAGATCAGTGTGTGAAATGCCCTGAAGATCAATATCCCAATCAGGAGAGGAATCAGTGCCTCCCGAAAACGATGACCTTCCTGGACTATGAAGAGCCCTTGGGGATGGCCTTGGCTTCTCTGGCTGCTTGCTTTTCTCTCCTCACAGCTCTGGTTCTCTGGGTCTTTGTGAGGCACAAAAACACCCCCATAGTCAGAGCCAATAACCGGGATCTCAGCTACATCCTCCTCATCTCACTTTTCTTCTGCTTCCTCTGCTCTCTGCTCTTCATTGGTCGCCCAACTGCAGCCCATTGCCTCCTCCGACAAACAACATTTGGAGTCATGTTCACAGTGGCCGTCTCCACTATTTTGGCCAAAACCATCATTGTGGTTCTGGCCTTCAGAGCCACCAGACCAGGCAGCAGGAGCAGGAAATGGATGGGAAGCAGAGCCCCCATTTATTTTGTTCTCTTTTGCACCATGATTCAAGTCATGCTCTGTGCAATCTGGCTACTGCTCTCTCCCCCATTCCCAGAGGCAGACCCAGACTCTGAACGTGAGCACATCATCTTGGGGTGCAATGAGGGCTCCTTCATTGCTTTCTATTTTGTCCTGAGCTACATGGGAGTCTTGGCCCTGGCAAGCTTCGCCGTAGCCTTTTTTGTCAGAAATCTCCCTGATATGTTCAATGAAGCCAAGTTCATCACCTTCAGCATGCTGGTGTTCTGCAGCGTCTGGATCTCCTTCCTCCCCACGTACCACAGCACCAAGGGGAAGATGATGGTAGCCGTGGAGATCTTCTCCATCTTAAGCTCCAGTACTGGCTTACTAGCCTGCATCTTTATCCCCAAATGCTATGTGATTCTTGTGCAGCCCCACAGGAACACCAAGAAAACTTTAAAGAATAATGTCAAGGCTTGAGTGCAGAATTATTCTGAAATATTCTGCAAAATTAATAGCATGAAATTTTAAACAACCAACCCAAATTGCTCTTTCTTCCAAGTGTCCTAGTGAAACCCCGATGACTTCTACATTTACTAAATAAGAGCTTCTTGACTATTCCCTCCTGTTTCAAAACCACTTTCTTTAGGTCTTTAACTTCATGAATCTGATGATGACATCTTTCAGAGTGTTCTCTCCTTTTCCACATTGAATGTATATTTGAATTACAGAAATTCTCCAATGACTTCTACATGAACACCTGCTTCCTTAACCTTTCTTCCTCCCTAAAATATAATTGGTGCAAATAAAATATTTTTAAAGGATGGATTGAGGTAGAACTATAAATTTGTTCTGCTATCACTTGATGGGAGTATAACTACCATTTATCCCCCCAGTTGTTGGCCAGACCTAATAACTAATGATAACTTTTAAAAATTACTCATTTGCCTGTCTTTACATGGCTGGATCTGGTACAAAGTAGTGAAATTTTTACATTACAGTAAGATTACTCTTTCTAACCAGTTCTAGACTAATGATTTCTACTCATTGTATTCTAGAATGGAAAGAGGAACCCTGGATAGCTTTACTGTTCATGATTCTTGTATTTCATTCCATCCAAATGACTGCCATTTGACTTATGTAGTTGTTGACATCTGGTTTAATAATTCTGGTGATGGACTTCTGGCCAAGAGAGTGGAGAGGAGGCACATATCTGCTTACGCTCCATGTTTTCTCTCAGAATTTATTTCATGATAATCCTCGGAATTAGTGCTTGACCAGAAAAAAACTCCACAAATAATTACCAGCAGAAGACATCCTTGAAATTCACCAGAAAAGGTCTGTTTTTGCTCGGGGGGGTGGGGACTAATAGGTTGGGCACAGACTGAGGGCAGGCAACTCAAGCTTGGCAAGCAGCTCACACTGTGCAGACTAGAGAGGGGAAGGGTGCGGTCTCTGCCATTTCTGCGGAATGACCTTTCCCACAGTGTAGATATTCTGTCTTGGCAGCAAACCAAGATCAACAGAAAATCTCTAAGGTGGGGGAGGGATATTAAAAAGGGAGGGCTGTGAGAAGCAAGTGGTGCTCATAAATTTAATACTGGGGAAGCAGGTAAGCGAGAAGGAAAGGAGAAAAGCATAAGTGGGGTTAACATGATGGCAAGTAATATAGAATTAGTCATTTTAACCATAAATATGAATGGGGTAAACTCCCCCATATAAAGAGGAAGCAGTCTGGATTAAAAGCCAGAACCCTACAATATGTTGTTTACAGGAAACACATTTAAAGCAGGGAGATACATACAGAGTAAAGGTAAAAGGCTGGAGCAGAATCGACTATGCTTCGGGTGAAGCCAAAAAAGCTCAGATCAAGAAAAAGCAAAAATTGATCTAATTAAAAGAGATAAGGAAGGGCACTATATCTTGCTAAAGGGCAGCATAGATAATGAAGCAGTATCAATATTAAACATATATGCACCAAGTGGTGCAGCATCTAAATTCTTAAAATAGAAATTAAGAGAGCTGCAAGAAGAAATAGACAGCAAAACTATAATAGTGGGAGATCTCAACCTTGTACTCTCAGAATTAGATAAATCAAACCACAAAATAAATAAGAAAGAAATCAAAGACGTAAATAGAATACTAGAAAACTTTAATATGATAGCTCTTTGGAGAAAACTAAATGGAGACAGAAAGGAATATACTTTCTTCTCAGTAGTTCATGGAACCAAAAAAAAAAAATTGACCATATATTAGGACATAAAAATCTCAAACTCAAATGCAGTAAGGCAGAAATAGTAAATGCATCCTTTTCAGACCATGATGCAATGAAAATTGCATTCAATAAAAAGCCAGGGGAAAATAGGGCAAAAATAATTGGAAACTAAATGATCTCATACTAAAGAATTATTGGGTGAAACAGCAAATCATAGACATAATTAATAACTTCACTCAAGAAAATGACAATTATGAGACATCATACCAAAATGTGTGGGATACAGCCAAAGCAGTAAGAAGGGGAAATTTCATATCTCTAGAGGCCTACTTGCATAAAATAGAGAAAGAGGAGGTCAATGAATTGGGCTTACAACTAAAAATGCTAGAAAAGAAACAAATTTAACCCCCCCCCAGACAAACACAAAACTTGAAATTCTAAAAATAAAAGGAGAGATTAATAAAATTGAAAGTAAAAAAAACCCAAAACTATTGAATTAATTAATAAAACTAAGAGTTGGTTTTATGAAAAAACCAATGAAATAGACAAACCCTTAGTAAATCTGATTTAAAAAAGAAAAGAAGAAAATCAAATTGTTAGTCTTAAAAAATGAAAAGAGAGAACTCACCACTAATGAAGAGGAAATTAGAGCAATAATTAGGAGTTACTTTGCCCAACTCTATGCCAATAAATTCGATAACTTAAATGAAATGGAAGATACCTTCAAAAATATAGCTTATCCAAATTAGCAGAGGAAGAAGTAAATAGTCTAAATAGTCCCATTTTAGAAAAAGAAATAGAACAAGCTATTAACCAACTCCCTAAGAAAAAATACCCAGGACCAGATGGATTTACATGTGAATTCTACCAAACATTTAAAGAAAAATTAACTCCAATGCTATAGAAACTATTTGAAAAAATAGGGATTGAAGGTGTCCTACCAAATTCCTTTTTGACACAGACATGGTACTGATACCTAAACCAGGTAGATTGAAAACAGAGAAAGAAAATTATAGACCAATCTCCCTAATGAATATTGATGCTAAAATCTTAAATAAAATATTTGCAAAAAAATTAGAGAAAATCATCCCCAGGATAATACACTATGACCAAGTGGGATTTATACCAGGAATGCAGGGCTGGTTCAATATTAGGAAAATTATTAACGTAATTGACTATATCAATAACCAAATTAACAAAAACCATATGATCATCTCAATAAATATATAAAAAAAGCATTTGGCAATATCCAACATCCATTCCTACTAAAAAGACTTGAGAGTATAGGAATAAATGGATCATTCCTTAAAATAATCAGGAGCATATATTTAAAACCGTCAGTAAGCATCATATGTAATGGGGATAAACTGGAACCTTTCCCAGTAATATCAGGAGTGAAACAAGGTTTCCCACTATCCCCATTACTATTCAATATTGTATTAGAAATTCTAGCTTCGGCAATAAGAGATGAGAAAGAGATTAAAGGAATCAGAGTGGATAATGAGGAAACCAAACTAACACTCTTTGCAGATGATATGATGGTATACTTAGAGAACCCCAGAGATTCTACTAAAAAGCTATTAGAAATAATTCATAACTTTAGCAAAGTTGCAGGATACAAAATAAATCCACATAAATCCTCAGCATTTTTATACATTACCAACAAAATCCAACAGCAAGAGATACAAAAAGAAATTCATTCAAAATAACTGTCAATGGTATAAAATATTTGGGAATCTATCTACCAAAGGAAAGCCAGGATTTATATGAGCAAAATTACAAAACACTTGCCACAAAAATAAAATCAGATTTAAATAATTGGAAAGATATTAAGTGCTCTTGGATAGCCCAAGTGAATATAATAAAGATGACAATACTCCCTAAACTAATCTATTTATTTAGTGCTATACTAATCAAACTCCCAAGAAACTATTTTAATGACCTAGAAAAAATAACAACAAAATTCATATGGAAGAACAAAAGGTCGAGAATTTCAAGGGAATTAATGAAAAAAAAAATTAAGTGAAGGTGGTCTAGCTGTACCTGATCTAAAACTATATTATAAAGCAGCAGTCACCAAAACCATTTGGTATTGGCTAAGAAATAGACTAGTTGATCCAGTAGAATAGGTTAAGTTCACAGGACAAAATAGTGAATAACTATAGCAATCTAGTGTTTGACAAACCCAAAGATCCCAACTTTTGGGATAAGAAGTCATTATTTGACAAAAACTGCAGGGAAAATTGGAAATTAGTATGGCAGAATTTAGGCATGGGCCCACACTTAACACCACATACTATGATAAGATCAAAATGGGTCTATGATTTAGGCATGAAGAGCAACATCATAAATAAATTAGAGGAACATAGTATAGTTTACCTCTCAGCCTTGTGGAGGAGGAAGGAATTTGTGACCAAAGGAGAACTAGAGATCATTATTGATCACAAAATAGAAAATTTTCATTACATCAAATTAAAAAGCTTTTGTACAAACAAAACTAATGTAAACAAGATTAGAAGGGAAATAACCAACTGGGAAAATAGTTTTACAATCAAAGATTCTAATAAAGGCCTCATTTCCAAAATATATAGAGAACTGACTCTAATTTATAAGCAATCAAGCCATTGATAAATCAAGCCAATTGATAAATGGTCAAAGGATATGAACAAATAGTTTTCAGATGATGAAATTGAAACTATTTCCACTCATATGAGTGTTCCAAATCACTATTGATCAGAGAAATGCAAATTAAGACAACTCTGAGATATCACTACACACCTGTTAGATTGGCTAAGATGACAGGAAAAAATAATGATGAATGTTGGAGGGGCTGTGGGAAAACTGGGACACTAATGCATTGTTGGTGGAGTTGTGAAAGAATCCAACCATTCTGGAGAGCAATCTGGAATTATGCCCAAAAAGTTATCAAAATGTGCATACCTTTTGATCCAGCAGTGCTACTACTGGGCTTATACCCCAAGGAAATACTAAAGAAGGTAAAGGGACCTGTATATGCCAAAATGTTTGTGGCAGCCCTTTTGTAGTGGCTAGAAACTGGAAAATGAATGGATGTCCATCAATTGAAGAATGATTGGGTAAATTATGGTGTATGAATGTTATGGAATATTATTGTTCTGTAAGAAATGACCAGCATGATGAATACAGAGAGGCTTGGAGGGACTTACATGAACTGATGCTGAGTGAAATGAGCAGCACCGGGAGATCATTATACAATTCAACAACAATACTGTGTGAGGATGTATTCCTCTTGAATACATCCTCATGAGGATGAAAGTGGTTATCTTCAACAAAGAGAAGATCTAATTCAGTTCCAATTGTGCAATGATGGACAGAATCAGCTACACCCAGAGAAGGAACACCGGGAAATGAGTGTAAACTGTTTACATTTTTCTTTTTCTTCCCAGGTATTTTTACCTTCTGAATCCAATTCTTCCTGTGCAACAAAAAATTCAGTTCTGCACACATATATTGTATCTAGGATATATTATAACATATTTAACATGTATGGAACTGCTTGCCTTCTAGGGGAGGGGGTGGAGGGAAGGAGGGGAAAATTTGGAACAGAAGTGAATGCAAGGGATAATGTTGTAAAAAATTACCCATGCATATGTACTGTCAAAAAAATGTTATAATTATAAAATTAATTTTAAAAGTTAAAAAATAATAATAATAATTCCAGTGATGGTTTTTGGAACTCAGGCTTAGCTGTGGTGGTTTTCCAAAATTGCTAAACAAAGAATGCTGGGAAAGATTCTGGGAACATAGTGGAGTAGGTTGGTATATTTTAAGATCTGCTTATTTCCCCCCAAATACAAGAAATTTGCACTTCAGGAAGAACATAGACTTATGAAAAACCAGAAAGAATTGGGACAGAACAGGGGAATCTATTGAAACAACCAGAGATGATATGAACAAAGACCTGGGGCTAGGATTAACCTATGGGATATGCAAACATCTCCAGGCTTGCTCTGCAGAAATGTCAAGTGTAGACCGCCATAGTTAGCTACATGTGGCTTGAGACTCAGCAAGATCTAAAGACACATTCATCTCCTGGACTGCTTGAGGAGTCTCCATTTGAGCCCAAGAAGATTGAGCAAACCTTGGCTGATTAGGAATGCCAAGCTTAGATGTATTGTAGAGCAATCCCTGGGTATGAAGGAATCCTCACCTCAGGAGTGCAGAGGCAGAAGGGCCAAGGATGGATGCAGGCACTTACAGGAGCTCTTGGTTTGGGGTTCCAGGTCAAAGTGGAGAGCTGAAGTAAAGTTTGAACCACTATCCCATGATTAGAGGTGCTTACACTAAAGAGTTGCTTACAATACCTCTTATTTAAAAAAAAAAAAATGAAATGGCAAAGATGAAAGACCCTTACCACAGAAACTTAATATAGGAAGAGGGAAGACCATTGAAAAAGGTTCTAACCCAAAGAGTAAGTAACATGAAATGACTTTTTGACCAGAAAAAATTTATAGAAGTGAAAAAAAAGTATCTAAAAATCAAATGACAGACAATGAGGAAAACCTTTTTTAAAAAATCATTCAAGAGAGGCAGTTAAACTGAAAATGAAAAGAACAGCCAGACAGGAGGCCCAAGAGAATAATGTCATGAAAACGCAGAGAAGAAATGGCCTTCAGTGGAGATGAAGTACAGAAAGGGGACTGAGGACAGGCCTTTAGATTTGGCAATTAAGAGATCATTGGTCACTTTGAAGAGAGTGTTTCAGTTGTTCTGAGTTTGGAAACTAGATTATAGAGTTTAAAAAGGGATTAAGAGTTGAGAAAGGAAGGAGAATGGAAGGGATTTTCAAGGAATTTGGCTGTGAAAAGGAGATGATAGCTTGAGGGAATGATTGTCCAATGAAAGTTTTAGGATGGTGTGGGGCAGCAAGTTTTAGGATGGATGTGTCTGCAAGCAGCAGATGGAGAGAGGTGGGAAAATGTGGGGACAGTTTGTCTGGAGAAGACAGAGGGCATGGGAGGGGGGTACAAAGAAAAGGGTTGATCGTAAGAAGATGGTCCACCTCCTTATCCAAACAGGAGTAATAGAGGAGGGACTGGGGGATGATATCACGGGATTTTAAGATTTAGAATAGTGGGGAGCCAAGATAGCGGAGAAAGCACATGCAACTTTCTAAGTTGGGGATTAAATAACAAAAAGTGAGGATAAAATGGAGGAAAAGGTGATCACCAACAGGCACTTTATCACTGGAAATAATTTGGCATTAGAAATAGTTTATCACCAGGCTGACACAGGGGAAAGATATCAAATATCTGATATCATATGAGAATATATATATATATATATATATATACATATATATATGTATATATATATATAGATAATTAGATTGTTTGATAGGATAAAGATCTTATGTCTTAGACATCATTAGAATATCAGGTGGCTCCTTGCATGATGTTATCTCCATCCCAGGTACCTCCTCCATTTTGCCATCAATCTTGTTACCCTATAAAAGAATCTTTGTATCCGACATTTGGGCTGGATTCTTGGAGACAATAGTTTCATTCAGCCCTGGGACCAAACCATGGATCCATTTGGTCCCAGTAAATATCTCCCTTTCAAATAAATGATTGTAACTCTCTATTCTCTATGTTGTCTCAGTTTCTCCAGCATTACAATAGCAGGGATTGAGAATAGTATCTGAAAGCAATAATAAATTAAGAGGAAAAGGGCTGGGAGATCTTCTAATTTTTGTATTTTCTATTTTGGTGTATTTCTCTAACCCTCAGAGACAGATCCCTTACATCCTTAAAATAAATTATTTTATCAGTACCTTGGAGGAAGACAGGAGGGCAGAGACTGTGAAGTCTAAATGCTGGAAGAGGGGAAGAATTAGCCTCTTCTCCCCTCCCCAGGCTTCCTATTCACACCTCTCTCATAGACACAGACCCAAAGAAATGTCAGATTCTTATACCTAGGAAATTAATTCACAGAACACTTTTTTTTTAGCTCTTTATTTACAACATATATGCAAGGGTAATTTTTCAGCATTGACAATTGCAAAAGCTTTTGTTCCAATTTTTCCCCTCTTTCTCCCTCCTCCCTCCCCCAGATGGCAGGTTGACCAATACATATTAAATATGTTAAAGTATATATTAAATACAATATATGTAGCCATGTCCATACAGTTATTTTGCTGTATAAAAACAATCGGACTTTGAAATAGTGTACAATTAACCTGTGAAGGAAATAAAAAATGCAAGTGGATAAAAATAGAGGGATTGGGAATTCTATGTAGTGGTTCATACTCATTTCCCAGAGTTCTTTCGCTGGGTGTAGCTGGCTCAGTTCATTACTGCTCTACTGGAACTGATTTGGTTCATCTCGTTGTTGAAGAGGGCCACGTCCATCAGAATTGATCATCATACACTTTAAGAGAGCTAAAAGAAAGAGAAAGGGCTATTGCTATCAAAATATAAAGCAGTCTTTCTAACTCTTGTTCTAAATAATCCAATTTAAATTAAAAGATGCTAGCCAAATTTTTATCAGTAAAGGGAGGCAATTTAAACTCCACTGAAACAAACTGCCTTTAAAAAAAGCTATTGCTAATTTAAGGGGGCATTAGCTGTGGAAAAATCAAAATACCTTATTTTCACCTTTCAAGGGACTGCTTAAAAAGCAGAAAAACTTAACATGAAATATATTTTCTTCCCGCTAAAGACCCATTGAGTTCGCTTCCTTCTGATATGCTAGTTCTTATTTTAGGATGCAGTTTACAAACATTGACAAGGTTTAAGGTTATATTGAATTTTTAAGAAAATATGTATTCTTTGCTATACCACTTCTCATCATGGTAATTTTTTCTTAAACACATAGGAGAAGAAAAGTAGCACTGGATTAATAATACCTTACAAAAAAATAGGCAAAACACAAAAATAAAGTTTTTAAAATATGTATATAAAAATTTAAAAATTGGAGTTGTGAAGGTTTTTGGGAACCCAGGAAAGGAGGTATTTTGGATGCTATCTATCACTGATTTTAGGCCAATTCTAAGATGGAAATTGGAGGGGATAATTTGGTTACTCTAAGTGAGAGCTATTAATTGGATAAAACTGTATTTGAAATTGGGAACACATGAATTGACAAAATTATTTCAAATTTTACAAAGATATCCTAATCCAAATTCTAAAAGAAATCCTACCAAGTAAGCTGGGATCAGTTGCAAGCAGGGGAAGGAGCAATAAATTCTTGTTACTTGGACAGCATGGCTGTGTTGGCTAGCCAGTCTCAGAAGGGCTTTTCTGTTGGCCCTCAGATGGCAGTGATATTGATTCAAAGAGCATGAATGATCGGCAAGTTCTATTGACTAAGGTCCAATTGATAATATTTTTTAGCTACTAATTTTACAATTCATGCTTAAACATCAATGGATATTTCCATAACTAACAAAAAGCTAGCCTTTTTGCATGTGTATTGCATCTATCTAGACTGTAGATTGTGTCTTAAATTGCCTTGAAAAATGGGTTTGAGAAGCTTGAAAAAAGCCCTAAACTTAAAATGACCCAGCAATACCAAACCCTTTTTGTTTATCTAAAAAGACCCTTGTCTCTTTTCCTGTAAAAACCCTCCTTAGCATAAAAATAGCAATGGAAACTTATTCAAGATCTCAGTCTCCCTACCCTTGTCTTTGAACACTATTATTAAATATGTTTTTTCATACTTTGCTTGAAAATACACAGTAGGAGTTTTGTGCAATTACTATACTGTATACAACTCAAAATCTTCTTCTTAATATTTTTCAGATAGGAAATTTTCTGTTTTTCGAAACCGCCCAAGTCCTGAAGATTCTGCTGGTTAAAATATTTCTTAACATTAATTTTTGCGTGTGCGAATGTGTAAAAGAATGGTTGATGCTTGCCCAAGTGATAGTAATGATAAGATGGTTTTTTTTTAATTTTCAAGTTTATGACATTATGCAAAGTTGGGAAAATTCTCTTTCATGTCATTTTTGTTTGTGTCTATGTGTGTTTCTGTGCAGAATGTCTCATGTCACGTGTGTGTGTAAGCTATATTTTGGAAAGAGTCATAGGCAATTAGCCAGAAAAAACCTCTGTGCTATAGTTTGTATGCTGAAAAATGTTCTGAAAAATAGTTTAATCTTTTTTCTATGAATTTCAAACCTCTTGCCCAAAGGTTATGCACAGAAAAAGTGACTAGAAAATAAAATTAAAATAATATCTTATAGATTTTCAAAAGTTTCTTGAGCAAAATGTCTTAGTAAAAGTCTCAAATTTTTGAGAAAATGGATTACGGAATTTGGAAATTAGTCAAAAACAACAATAAGGAAAATATCAGTTTTTACTAACTTTTCTTTGAATCTTATCTTGTCTGAAGTAATCTCCTGGTGGGAGTGAGATTCTGGAGGCATTGCTAATGGGATTGTTGTCATCCTTATCATTATTTCCTAACTTATCTCACAAAGTATTCTAGAAAAAGCCTTAATACTGGTAGACTCAAAAGCTTGCAAAAAATTCCTGCTCAACCAAGTTTGGAGGAATGCAGGTGGTGTGGGGTCATACTCTGCCATTCTCAGAGTCTCCTGGTGGCACCCATAGGACATGGCAGCATAGTGGAGTGTGTAAGACACTCAACATCTTTTCTTTTTTAGTAAATTCACCATTCTTTATTTCAATTTCAGAAATGTACTAGCTATGTAATCTCTGGCAAATTAATTTCTATCTGACCAATTTTCTGATTTGTAAAGACAACTAATGTTGATTGTTGCTTAACAAAAAACAAATGACATATGAATGTTAAATTGCTTCTTATTTTGATAACTATGGGTTTTTAGATGTGACCAATATGTATAATATTCTTCTCTAAAATATACTGTTCTCTGGGTACAGGTTTCTTGGGGGGCTTCTAGGAGCAGCCTTAGTTTCAGTTCTGTGTAATCACCCCAAATGCAGCCAGGAGTTAAAGTGGAAATCTTTTATTGTATCCTTCAAAGTCATCTCCTTCACTTGGGGTTTTGCTAGTTTTTGTTAGAGGCCTTCTGTAGTCTCGGTTCCCGACAGCTTAAGCTGCCTTCTCTGGATTGTGAATCTCCTCCACTGAATCCTGGCTGAGGCTCAGAGCTTCTAGTGGGCTTGTTCTTCCTGACTTTTGAATGTCCCAGACCCAATCCTGGTTGAGGCTCCTAGCTTATATATGCTGTCTTAAAAGTGTGAATCTTGCAGAACTCTAATAAGTACTAAGTACATTAGTGAATTAGAGAACTGTTAAGTACCATGCTAAATTAGATAACTGACTTAGCACTTTGTAAGAATCCTAACAAATATGCATCTCTAATGTTGAGATAAATAATTTTTTGGGTATGTAAATTACATTAAGCAAATTCAACTAGCCCTCACTAGGCCTAGGAAGATAATGTAGAGAATCTCTTTTTCTTTCCTTTTTCCTTCCCCAACCTGAAGAAGGGATAAAAGGAAGAGAAAGAAAATATAATTCATTATTTGAGATGTGATGATAAAAGTGGCTTAAAGGAACTTTAATCAAAGCCCATTGTAAGATTATATACATTGTAATCTATTTGCACTGAATTTAGGAAAACAGAAAAGCATTTCACAGCTAACTTAAAAACTGTCAAAAAAAAAATCAGCCTGCTTTTGAGTTATCTAGAATCAGACTTCTCAGGGACCAGACTATATATATATATATATATATATATATTTTTTTTTTTTTTTTTTTACCTTAACTCTATCCTGACTCACCAAGGAAAAATGATTTGTGTAAAATTTGAAAATATTCAAAATGGATTTTCAGTTGGTCCAGAACATTTGATTGATATTTAGGAAATTTCATGAATTAAAGTCATATAAATCTCAATTCTGTTTTAGCTCAACAACAAATATATGTGTGTGTGTGTGTGTGTGTGTGTGTGTGTGTGTGTGTGTGTATGTGCAGGTGTATATCTATGTATCTATATCTATATATACATACATTGACTTGCCTTCTCTCTAAACAAAAAAGTAAAATTGTTTAAGGCAATGAAAATCATGTCAGAACTTCTCAGCTCAGAGTTTGGAGACAGAATGGATGTGGCAACTATTAAAAAGGTGAAAGGTCTATTTAGCCTTGTTCATCTTCTCTCAAATTATTTTATAAATGTAAATTAAGGAATTAGGCATGTTTTACTGCCACTAGAAAATTTATAAAAATTTTACAACAAAAACTATCTGGTTATTCTCAGGAAAAGAAAAAAAATTTAAATTGTTAACTAAGTTATTTGGAACTATTGTCATCATGTTAAACCAAAATCTGATAATTACTGTATACAGCATAGCCCATCAAAACTCAATGAAGGGTGGGGGTTGGGCAACAAACAGCTCAGTTCCTTCCCTGGGACCACTGCCCAATCTTTTAATTCTAAACTTGTCAGTTTTCTTAAACTTTCAAGATAGATAAGGGTATCAGTCCTGAGAAAAGAGCCTTTTTAAGAGACATCATAACATATATAATAAGGAAATTATATACAAAAATCTGTAAGTTCATTTAATGAACAATCCTTTACACCAGGATGTGTTTAGCATATGAAAAAAGTTCAAGAATCTTTTATGTGTTTAAGTTTGGTAAACTATTGGTGAACTTTGGTAAAAGAGATAATTTATCCAGCCTTAAGTTGCAGAATTTGATACAGGAAATGAAACCTCTTGGGACAGCAACTGAAATATTATTTCTGAGTTTTGAATTTGATTGAAGGAAACAACCTGCCACTTGAGAGAAATTTCATAAGCTATTCAGTGAAATGGGACTCTGAACAAATAGGAGTCTAATAAGATAAGAGGTGGGAGCTTTTGCTCAAAGTGAGATCTTTCTGACTCATTTTCCCAATTCTGTTTCTTTGTTTCGTACTTGATCATTCCTGAGTCGGATAAAGTAATACTATTAGATTTGGATATCAATCTAAACCAAGGAAGTTTTATTTTGTCATGTGTGTGTTCTCAGGCTGAGATCTGAAGAATACCTCTATATTTTCCTTTTATGAGAAATTCCTATGATAAAAGCAAATGGTTAATACAAATTCAAGTATATAATATCTTGGGTTTTCAATATGAAAATATGTAGACAATATATCCTAAATAATTTGATGAATGAGGATTTGGCCTAGTCATCCATTTGTTATAGATATTTAGAGATATTTGGTGAAATAAATTCTTTATAGGTTTCCAAAATAATCTAAGAACAATTAGAAAAATTGTCCATAAGAATGAACTGTTATTTTATTATTCATTTGAAACTAAAACGGAAACATTTTTAAGACTGATATATACTGTACATCCTGTGATACAAATATATTTCATTAGCTGAACATTGCTGCTCAATATACATTGGTCTTTGTACATTTTATAGAAGTCCTTGTGGACTTGTCTTTTTATCTCAGATCATCCTAACCTGAATTTGTTAGAATTGTTTTGTATTCTAGACTTTGGTCAGTTACAGCTGCATTGGCCAGCTTCAAAGAATTAAACTAACCTTTGGACACTTCAGTCAGCTCCAACTTGCCATCCCCTCCATAAAAAGATGGGATCCTACAAATGACTCAAATCCATGCTCATTCTCAGCAGGAAAGAGTTTCAGAAGATGAGATCATCCTCCTGACACCCAGAGGCCTGGGAGCCCCATTTATTTAAAGGGGAGGATTGGAACTGATTGGTGAATGGACTCCAAATTATCCAGTCTCTGTATGGGTCTCCTGTTACAATGTATTTGGGACTTAGAATGGCATAAATGTTCACATTTCAGACATGGGATTCCATGATTTTTTCAAACCTCTCAGAGATATAGTGTACAGCATATGTAAAAATAATCACAAATATTCCTCACTGCAGATACTGTTTTAAGGCATGGCACTAGAATCCAAACCATGAATGTGTTAGGATATATTGTAAAGTGTTACAATTGTATTTTCTTCCAATGTCTTACTTCTTTTCAGATGTTTATCAAATTCCATACCTATGGTTGTTATTAGGAAACATCCATCCTATGTGATAATGTCTTATAAGAATAATCACAATTGGTATAAACCAGCAATAAGTTTGAGACAACATCAAAGAAAATACAAAATAGTAATGGTAGAAGAGATCTGTGGGATTACTCACTGATGGAATTCTAGTAGAAATATCAACTACATTACAACCCTTGCTGTTTCAGCTACAGCTCTTACAAAAACTGTTCAGACAGCTCAGTTCGCAGATGAATCAGCAAAAAGTATATCATAAGCTTTTTAGAACAAATTAATTTAGATTATGAATTCAAACAAAAAGTAAACTTAATGGAACAATCATTAATATAGTTAGGGAATCATGTGAACAATTTGGAATTTTGATTACAGCTAACTTTTTAGCAAAAAACATGGAAAGAAGGAATGTCCATGGAATTGATCCTGATATTTGAGTGGTTAAAAAAAGATAAATCTTGTAAATAATCTGACTCTGCTTTTGTATTTTGTTCCTCTCACATGTTTTATTTTGCTACTGATTGGCTTAGCTCCTTGTGCTAGCCAGTATGTTCAGCAGGCATTCTCAACTATGAGAACTGAAGTGCATAGACTTAATATTTAATTTAAAAAGAGAAGAATTATAGAGGGCCAGGAGGTAAGACTCTATTTCAAGTTTTGAGTCTTACAGTAACTTGGCTCACCAAAACTCCCTCATTGAAATAGCAAAGACTGCTTGTCAATATAATAAATTAATAATTTAGCAACTGAAGCAAAATGCAAACACCACTCTTTGGATTAAAAGCTAAACCTCTGAATTTAGGACAGGAAAGAATGTCTATAGGAGACTAAAGGTATTTGGGAGAAAGATACTTGCAATAATGGTATAATAAACTTTACTCTGATGCAGATCTCAACTATTTACATCTCTAAGTAACCAAGATGTGGGGCTTAAGGGGTTTAATCATTTACATCATAACAGAATTTTGTTAGACTATAGGAATTTTAAAAGAGTATACTTTGTATCAAGCCTATGAGCATTTGTATGTCTGATCAACAAATTTCGAAGAGTCCGTAACCAGGACTCTTCCTGGCTTTGGTATGTCACATCCTTCAGCACTACAGGAGCGGGACTCCACCACAGGCACTTAATGGCTATGTCTTTTAACTCTGTTTACCTGAGTTTCCTCATCTGTAAAATGGGAATAAAAAGAATACGTTAGCTCCCAGTATTGTTATGAGGATCAAATGAAATAAAATTTTAAAAATAATTGGCACAGTACCTGGCAGATAGTAAGCACTATTTAATATTAGATATTGTTAACTATTATTTTTACTGATATTAGAATGTAAGCTCCTTGAGGGCAGATATGGTCAGACTTTTGTGTTTAGATCCCTCTGTACCTGAAATCCCTAGTACAGAGCACAGTGCTTGATACACAATAAAAACTGAATAAATTTTTTTTGTTCACTAATAAATCTCTCCCACCCATTTAGCAACAGATGAGTTGGAGTGGATTTGACAGTGGGGCAATCTGGGGTTGAGATGGGCCAAGGGATTCAGGAACAGAGAATACTGACTCTTTTTTGTGTCCCCAGTGTCTGGCTCCAGTAGGTGCTTAATAAATGTTTAGTTAATGAATGAACAGGAAGCTGTCAGAACATAATTTTCTTGCTCCGTCCCTTGGTGACTAATAGCTCACATTTTCAAGGAGGGCTGGCTCAGGATAAGAATTTTGTCCTTAGCTGTGAAATAAAGTGAACCCTACTATAGTGATGATTTAGCTCCATTCACTATGAGACTCCTGAGTGGGTCACTTAACTTGCTTGGGCCTGAGTTCCCTCCATCTGAAAAGTGAAGAAAATAGAAGCTAGTGTGTGGGGTTGTCAGAATCAAATGAGATGAAGCCCTTTGTAAACCTTGTCCTGTAAAAGAAATGTCACCTAGACTGCAAAGTACACGGGGACTCTCCTCCTTAGGGGAGATAAAGGCCCTGACCAACAAGAGGGGAGGAGCAGAGTTGGAGAGGAAAGGAGAGAGAAGAATTTGGGGTTCTCTTCAAGCTGAAATTCTGGCCTCCAGCTTCAAGAAAGGAAATGCTCACCTCACTTCAAGATATTGAAAAGAGAATAAGAGTGGGGAAGCAACTGATAGGAGAGGAGGGGTCAGTCTCCATCATATAGTACTAGAGACTCTGAGGAGCTTCCTCTTGAGTGAGATCTAGGACTCTTTCTCATGACTGAGCTGAATTACCTTGCTGCCAGTGGGAGAAATTCAGTCTTGTCAGGTATGTTCTCCTATGTTGAATCTCTCTGAATTCTATTTTGTTACTCACTTGGATAAATATGTATTTTGGTCAGTTAATATTTGCATTCATTGTGGAACTGGTATTTGGTGGGAAAAAAGTATAAAGCTTTGGATAGAAAAGTTGGGAGCCTCCTTCCTGCAATAATGTGCCAGTGCCTGAAGTCTTCCATCTCCTTCTTGGTGCAGAATATTCCCTGAAGAAAGGCTGCTTGGGGCCAGGCTGGGTTCTTCCATCTGCCCCAAAACAACCACTTCCATCTGTATAATTATACATACTGTTAAATCTAAGATCATTAGTAAAGGAAGACAAATATCAACAAAATACATTTTTAAAGAATATCTGGACATGTTCTTCTCCTGATGCAATATGATAATGTACTATTAGTTGGTAATGATAAACAGCTTCCTGTAACAGCTAAAAGAATATAAAAACTCCCCACTTTATAATTAAAAATTCTGATCCCTTTGATTCCATCTTTCCAAGATATTTCATACTATCTATCTTAACATATTATGTTTCGATCTAACTTGCCCACTTGGATGTACTCTGGAATTCCACTTCATTTTCTTCATTTTCAGTCCCATTCCTCTCTGAAGACCCTCCACTTCAACAATAGGGCTGGGAACCAAGTGGTCTCTGATAAGAAGTTTTCTCTGAAAAACTATGATATTCTTAACTATGTGACCTTTGGTAATGATACTGAAATCCTGCTGCAAATGGGAGAATTTATTGCTCAGGTGTAAAGTTCTTGAATTGTGAGGGTCCAGTCGTCTGCTCAATTATAATCCTTCTCTGGGAGGAGATCTGTAAAATCTTTTCCTCTGTGCACAGGTTTCTTGGGAGCTCTGAATCTCCTCCAACTCTTGTCCTTTCTCAAATCAGACTGGTCTCCATTCAGCCTGCCTGGTATCAAGACTTTATCCCAGAGTCGATTCTCTCAGACCCAATGCTGCCCTTCTTTTATCCTCCCAGAGAATGGGCGTGGGATAACGCAAGGGCTTCTGGGAAACATTACTTCAACCAATGAACTTGCTCCTCTTAGAATTCCTAAGATGTAAACTCCCTTTAAAGGCCCGAACCAAAGGTCTGAGCCAGAGAACTGTCAAGTCAACCTGAGTTCTCACCTTGTAATTGTCCAGACAACCTGAATTCTCACCTTGTCACTGTCCAGACAACCTGAATTCTCACCTGGTAATCCTAACACTCAGGCTCCACTGGGCCAAGATTTCATCACCCAGGAGAAGGCCATAGTGTGGCACACAGGGAAAGGAAAGGTCAAGAATAACTAAAATACTGTTTTTATGAAAGCTATAAGTGTAATATAGCCAACCAAGAAAGTCATCAGTATTTTAATATTTACCTCATACTATGTCATATATTTATAAATATACTAACGCACTTCTGAGACCTGGATTCCTTTCCTAGGATAGGCAAGGACACAATTAAGAAACAAAATAGTCCTAAACCACCTAAAGCTTGATCACTCAGTCAGGTCCACATTTTGACCTTGTCACCTGTCATCGACACTACTCTGATACACCAGAGCGGTTACACAGGTTCCTACAAAGGCTCTGACATTATCAAACTTCCTTCCTTCTGGAGGTATTACTGGGTCTCCTACCCACTTCATACCAATTGTCAGTGCTGAGTCAACAAAGGAAATTTAACAAAAGCATAAATTTTATTATTATGAAATAGGACAAAATATGTGATCAAGGTAGGATAAACAGCTTAGTCACATAGGTTTTATTGTGATGAGGAAAGCAATTCAGGGAATGTAAAGTTTGCTTAATAATTATAAAATATGTATGGCTGAGAGAGAGACTGATCTTTTTAATTATAAATCATTTATTTATTTATTTTTGCTGGTGCAATTGGGGTTAAGTGACTTACCCAGAGTCACATGTCTGAGGCCAAATTTGAACTCAGGTCCTTCTGACTTCAGGGCTGGTGCTCTATCCACCTTGCTTCCCCTCATTCATTTATTCTTCTGTCCATGCACAAAGAATTTGTTAAGGACTGGGTTCAATGTTTGGGAACATACAAAGATACCATCAACAATCTTCCCATATGGCTGGTTTTCTTGGCCTTAAATACATAGTTTTGAGCTTAAATATAATTGCTTGAACATGTGGTTGGAAAGCTTTCAAGTTGTGACTTCAGGTCCCTTGTCTAATTTTATTTTTCATCACTGGTCCCTTCAGGGTTGAAGCAAAAATTACATGCCTAGAAACATTTGGACAACCAAAGAGCATTTATATTTATACTTTCTGTTAATAGATAGGGAAGTAAAACACCTGGGAGATACAGCTGACAATTTCTCAGGAATTCTCTCACGTTAGGGTTTTTCCTCCAAAAAGTGGAGAGCTGCAGATCCTCCTGACTTCTCCTTTTTCTGCCACAGCTCAGTCCTGATTTTGCTCTTAAGAGGGATGCTGGAATACTAGCTCCAGTCACTCTAGTTCTAGACCCTTAGAATCTTGGAAAACTTTGGAAAAGATGATAGCTTTTAAGAGCAAAGAATAACCAACCTTTACAACACACACACACACACACACACACACACACACACACACACACACACACGGAAGTTTTAATATTTGTTATCCTGGGTTATTTCACTGGAGTATTTTTGGCAAAGTCTATGGTCTCCAAACCTCAAATAGATTCTTTAGTGACTTTGAAAGTGACCCCGTCCATCTTTTTTTAATACTTTTCAAATACATTTTACTAAAGAGTTGTAGGAAAAATCTCTGTGGATAGTTAATTATAAAAATTAATATTTCCCTCCCCAGAGGTTTTTAAATCCTATACTGAAAAAAAACACCCACAACTCAAAGCTCTGTTGTTCTCTTTTGTGCTCAACTGCTTTTGCTTGACTGCTTTCCTCTCATTGCCAATTGAAACAGAACTTTTCTGGTGATCTTCAAAATTATCTTCTGTGTGAAGTCCGAGTTAGCTCCCTGTTGACCTCAGGGTCAGCCAGAGTCAGGATCAGCAAAAGTCCTTGCCTTTAGGGGGAGAAGTAAAGGAGATGGACGAATCCTCCACAAGCTCTCCACCTACCAACCTCCCTTCTCCTTATTCTCCTCCAAAGTGACCCTGGCTTGTCTTATTCCACTCCCTAATCCTGCCTAAGATTATCTGTATACACTAAAAGATGGAGCCAGCACAGAATAGTGGGAAGAGCCATTTTCCAAGTGTATGCTAATATTGTCCAATAGATAATTAGACTTAATTGCTAGGTTGTCTGACTCTAGTGCACCTATTCAGAGTTTCAGCCCTTTACACTTCTGCTGGTAATTTGTTGCACTCCCAACTTCTGTGGGTTCTGCTGGTCCAGAGCTCATTCAGAGCTTGGATTTGCTAATTAGTCTGAGGATTGTAGGAGAAATTATATTAGGATTAAGGTCTAGAAATAAATTGTATAGGCCTGTGTTAGGATTACTAGGTGAGAACTCAGCTTGTCTGGACAATGATATATAATTTCAGCATTATAACATTTTCTCTAAAAGAAAAAATCCATCTGTCATTACAGTAATAAGTTGTTAATAATAAATTTTTAGTTTCCTGAATTGTCACAAGTTCAAATGAGTCATTTCATTGTTTCACTATCTTCAAAGTATATAATTTTATGGCTTTTATATAAGTGCAGTGATATGATATGGGCTTGTGTTTTAAGAACAGGATTAAGAAAGGATAATTGCTTCAAAAGTAGGCAGACATTGACTTGAGGGATTGAACATGAAGGGACTATCAGAATAAAAGATGAGTTCTTCTATACCAAATCTTAGTAGAAATAATCCTCCTGACAACAAATGGAGAGAGATACGAGATAATAAGCGCCAGAAACAATTTTCTATGTGCTGCTCAAAGAACTAGTGAAAAAATACTTGGTCAAGACATGTCTGAAAACATTATTTGGAGAATAACTTCAGGTTGCAGGGCTTCTGGATTTAAAGATATGATGGAAAGAAGCTTGAGATCACCTGAAGCTTGGTCACTCAGTCAGGACCACTTTCTGACCTTGTCACCTGTCATCGTCACTACTCTGATGCCCCCGAGCGGTTACCCAGGTTCCTACAAAGCTCTGATACATTATTAAATTCCCTTGTTTCTGGAGGTATTACTGGGTCCCATACCCACTTGATACCAATTGTCAGTGCTGAGAACAAAGTAGGGAAGTAGGAATGAGAAAAACACATTTTCACTCAGACACAGGGACACAAGTGCAGAGTTGCAAGCAACAATGGTCCCAAGAGTCCATCATGGACTAAGTTCCCTCTCTTGGGTGGAAAGATGCACACACAGGATCATGACCGCATAGACCAGCAAGGACATTTCAATGATCCTTTAACCAGGGTTAATCACCATAAATACTCTCTGGTCTAGCCAGCAATGTCTCTGTCTTAGATATGAGCCAGAACCATATTACATTCCATCTCAAAATGATGAGGGTCAGAGGAAAGTTTAAACAGTTGCTCAAGAAAGAAACTGTTCTGCAGGAAACTTTTCTCTTCCCAAGACACCTGAAACTGCTACAGATGCTGCTGCCTTGCTTCCTCCAGAGCACATCACAAACTTTGCTAAAAAGCAGGTGCACCTTGGCTATGAGTTGGAGAGCAGCCTCCCACATATTCTTCAGGCTTTTCTTTTTCCTGCTTTTGCAGCTGCCATTGTCTGTGGGCAGGCAGCAAGGGACTCCATGCCACCTAGAAAGGTCTTTCAGCCCCACATATTTCAAAGATGGGGATCTTGTTGTTGGAGGATTTTTTCCTTTATTTTTACAAAAATTGGATGAATTGAAATATTGGAAAATGTTTTGGTTTCATCCTTGATGTAATAAAAAAGACTATAAGTATTTATTCTATTTTGAAATAACTTTTTCAATTGTCGATTATTTTTTTCTCTATATCATTTCCTATTGAGAAAAAAAATTCCTTGCAACAAGTAAGCATAATCAAGAGAAAAAAAAATACCCAGAATGGCCAAATCTCAAATGAATGTGTTATTTTGTACATCAGTCCATCAGCTTTCTGTAATAATGATAGTACTATCTTCATTATTAGACCTTTGCAATCATTGTAGATTATTTCATTGCTGAGAGTATATTTTGCTGGCCATGTTTATTTTTACATTATTGTTCTTAAAGTATAAATTGTTCTTCTTGTTTTTTCCATCTTCATATTACATCTGTTCCTACAAATTGTGTGATGTTACTATGAAATTATATTGCTTCATTTTCAGCTGAACAATGGTATTCAATTAGATCTACAGATCACAAATTTGCTCAGCCATTCCATAAGGAAAAGGCAGCTCTTTTTGCCCAGATCTTTGGCACTTGGCAAAGAAATGCAATTTTAAAATTTATACTCCTTTCTTTATTTTTTAAATCTTTGAAGAACAAGTTATACGAAAGATATCTACAAATCAATGACTTTTTGGGCACGGATAGAAATTGCTTTCCAGAATGCTAAAAATAATTAATAGTTCCATTAAAAGTACAATAATGTGACAGTTACCTTATATCCCCTTACACATTTCACTATTTCTCTCTTTTCTGGTGATTATGCCAATCTAATGGGTAACAGGTTGAGATTCAGAATTGCTTTTCTTTTTATTACTATATTTATACGCCATTTTGAACATTTTTTCCATAAGTCTAAAGATACCTTGAATTTCTTATCTCCCTAACTTTCTATTTAAATATTTTGACAATTTATCACATTGAGAATGGCACTAGTTTTTTAAAACATGAAACAATTGTATAATTTGGAAATAAAAACTTTAAAAAAAAGAAGCATAATAAAAACATTCTCTGGTTAACTTTTTGGCTTCTGATCTTAGTTTTATTGGATTTATGGGGGGGCAAAAAATTTATTTTAAATTTTAAAAAAAATTCTGTATTAACTTCTTTTCTAAATGTCTTCTTTGGTCATGGATCCTTTTCAATGCTCAAAAATAATTTCTTCCTAAGCCCACAATATTTTATACCTTAATTATGTATCTATTTGGAAACAATATTAAGGTATTAATATCAATTAACAATATTAATTAATAAAATCACATAAATGACCTATTTCTATCAAGTTGATGTTCAGTTTTCTCAATATAACTTGCTTTAATTTTTTTCTTTTTTTTTTTTTTTTGCTCTGATTTTTGAAAATTTGTCTAAATTTTTCTCATTTATCTAAATGATTTGGTAGTTCTTAGAGGAACTGCTTAAGATGTTGTGCAGTGAACTAGGAGCTTGTAGATAGCTACTGTGGTGGTTTAAATGTGGTGATAATTCTGAAAAGAAAGAGGAGAAAATCTCTGGTATACCTCCTGATGCCCTCAGGCCCAGATAACAAAGCTGGTAAAAGCCTAGGTAATTGAAAAATTGCTAGCCATAGATTGAAATATTCAAAATTTCATAATACTATTACAAAGAAAATAAAAAGGTAGGTTGACCAAAAAATGGACCTTCATATGACTCAGGAATTATTTCTTTGGAAAATTTCCAATTCCTCTTTAAGGTTGATAGAACCATACATATTCCTTGTCCCTGATAATCTCCCTCTTACTGCAGGTGGCTGCTCAGACACTATTATCAAGTCCTGGCTTTTATGTTTGCCATAGAAGAAATCAAGAGGAACCCAAATCTGTTGCCCAACATTTCTTTGGGATTTCACATCTACAATGCTTATCCCAATGATGAGAGGACCTTGGAGAGTTCCCTCATGTAGTTGTCAGGCCAGGGACAGACCATTCCAAATTACAGCTGTGAGAGGCAGAGAAAGTCTGTAGTAGTCATTGGAGGAGCCACTTCTGAAATGACTTTCTCCATGGGAACTCTACTGGAGCTCTATAAGCTCCCATAGGTAGGAAATCAGAGGCTTAATTCAGCTTATGGTGGTTGGAGGGCAGGGACAGGCCTATGAGGGTCTGCCTATTGAAATACAAATGTCAAATACCTTTGGGGAATTCTGGTATCTAATTTACCTTTCTGTTGATCCTCAGAGATGAAAAAGGGAATACAGAGTTTGAGGACGTCAGATTTATTAGCTTCATCATGTAGGATGTAGCACATTTTGACTAACAGACTTTAAAAAATCATGAAATTGAAACTTTAAAATATTTATTAATTATCTAATATTTACAAGCCCTTAATTTCAATCATAGACATGCATGCTAGTCAAAATACAGAACATGCTTACATTTCAGTTAGGGCAGGTTTGATGAAGGAGATGACCCTTGAGTGGAGTTCTGTGTAATCAGAAATACCTTACCAGGCAGAGATGAAGAATGAGTCGATTTTAGATAGAGGGGGATGAGGAGACTAGGTTCACATGGGGTGGGGTGGGAGAAACTTTTGTCCAGGTAACTCATTAAAACTGAAAAATAGTCATGTTTGGTTCCTTCTCAGATCAGCTATGGTCTCTTTGATCCACTCATCAGTGACCCACTTCAGTTTCCTTCTGTTTATCAGATGGCCCCCAGTGAAACCTCTCTTCCCCTTGGCATGGTCAGGTTAATGCTGCATTTCAAATGGAACTGGGTGGGCCTTCTTGCCTCAGATGATTCAAGAGGTGAGAAATTCCTCAGGGACCTTCAAGAAGAAATGGCCAGAAATGATGTCTGTGTGGCCTTTTTAAAAAAGATTGCCAGTAATAAGTCAGGAGATAAAGATTTATATCAATATTTTGCACTCAGCATATATGGTTCTGCAGCGAATGTGTTTGTCATTTACAGAGATACAAATGCACTTCTGAGTCTATTGTTTATGGAAAATCCTCATGTCGTTGTAAGAAAAGTGTGGATCACTACCAGTCACTGGGATATTGCCAAAAAACCCGCTTATATTTATTATGATAATTTCCATGGGGCTCTGATATTTTCAGATCAGACAAGTAAGATTCCTGGGTTCAAAGATTTTCTGAAAACTGTTAACCCTGCCAGATACCCAGAGGATATTTTCCTTAAGAAGTTTTGGAACTCAGCTTTTGGATGTCCCCATATACATAGGAAGGAAGATGAGGAAGTCTGTTCACCAAATGCCTCTTTAGACACCCTGAGTTTGAGCTCTTTAGAAAACATTATGTCTGACCAGAGTTACACTGTCTACACTGCTGTGTATGCTGTGGCCTGGGCCCTTCATGAGATGTTCTTAGTGAGATCAGAAAT
This sequence comes from Sminthopsis crassicaudata, assembly GCF_048593235.1. Classification (NCBI taxonomy): domain Eukaryota; kingdom Metazoa; phylum Chordata; class Mammalia; order Dasyuromorphia; family Dasyuridae; genus Sminthopsis; species Sminthopsis crassicaudata. The sequence goes on from NC_133619.1 coordinate 653,282,391, forward strand.
GGAATTCAACATAGATGGAGACAACAGGGTATTTCCCCCCTGGAAGGTAAAGTTCCCACCTTCATAACAGTGATACCCAAATCTCTGATTCTCGACTTGCAATGTTTAGAAAAGAGATAAGAGATTACTAACTCAGCTCACCTCTTTTTTTAGTGAGTTAGCTCTGGACAGCAGACTCAAGATATTTTACCTCATTTCTAGTCATTTCAGAATTAGGATCAACTCTGATGGATATAGTTCTTTCCAAAAATGAGGTTATACAGGTCAATTCTAAAAGACTTATGATGGACAGAGCCATATGCATTCAGAGAGAGAACGACGGGAACTGAATGTAAATTCTGTACCTATATCTACACATCACACTGCACACAAAAAAAATCAGATGAAAAAGAAAAAAAATGAGAGAAAACAAAAGCAAAGAAATAACAACAAAAAGAGGAAAATACTACATAATATAGGTATACAATTGCACACATCTAACATATCTTGGATTACTTGATGTTTAGGGGAATTATCCAATTAGATTCTTATTTTTTCTATCTCCCACTCATCATTTATTGAGCTATTAACTTATCAACAAATAGGCATTTACAATGGTTCTACCAAAAGATAAGAAATATGATATACAATAGAGATAGGAACTTAAAGATTAAGAAAATCTCATTTGTCTCAAAAATGTAACACTAGAAGAGGCAATAAATTCTGTAGATATATATACATATATATGCTTATTTTTATGTAGGCATATATTTATGTGTATTTATTTTAAATATGTATTTTTGTTAATTTTATAATTACAATTTTTGACAGTACATATGCATGAGTAATTTTTTTTACAACATTATCCCTTGTATTCATTTTTCCAAATTTTGCCCTCCCTCCGTCTACTCCCTCCCCCAGATGACAGGCAATCCCATACATATTAAATGTGTTACAGTATAACCTAGATACAATATATGTGTGTAAAACCAATTTTCTTGTTGCACGGTAAGAATTGGATTCCGAAGATATAAGTAACCTGGGTAGAAAGATAGTAGTGCAAACAGTTTACATTCAATTCCCAGTGTTCCTTCTCTGGGTGTAGCTGTTTCTGTCCATCACTGATCAACTGGAACTGAATTAGATCTTCTTTATGTTGAAGATATCCACTTCTATCAGAATATATCTTCATACAGTATCGTTGTTGAAGTGTATAGTGATCTCCTGGTTCTGCTCATTTCACTCAGCATCAGTTTATGCAAGTCTCTCCAAACCTCTCTGTATTAATCCTGCTGGTCATTTCTTACAGAACAATAATATTCCATAACATTCATACACCATAATTTACCCAACCATTCTCCAATTGATGGACATCCATTCATTTTCCAGTTTCTAGCCACTATAAAAAGGGCTGCCACAAAAAATTTGGCACATACAGGTCTCTTTCCCTTCTTTAGTATTTCTCTGGGATATAAGCCAAATAGCAGCACTGCTGGGTCAAAGGGTATGCACAGTTTGATAACTTTTTGGGCATCGTTCCAAATTGCTCTCCAGAATGGCTGGATTCTTTCACAACTCCACCAACAATGCATAAGTGTCCTAGTTTTCCCACATCCCCTCCAACATTCATCATTATCTTTTCCTGTCATCTTAGCCAATCTAGCAGGTGTGTAGTGGTATCTAGGAGTTGTCTTAATTTGCATTTCTCTGATCAGTAGTGATTTGGAACACTCTTTCATATGAGTGGATATAGTTTCAATTTCATCATCCGAAAATTGTCTGTTCATATCCTTTGACCATTTATCAATTGGAGAATGGTTTGATTTCTTATAAATTAGAGTCAGTTCTCTATATATTTTGGAAATGAGGCATTTATCAGAACCTTTAACTGTAAAAATGTTTTCCCAATTTGTTACTTCCCTTCTAATCTTGTTTGCATTAGTTTAGTTTGTACAAAAGCTTTTTAATTTGATGTAATCAAAATCTTCTATTTTGTGATCAATAATGATCTCTAATTCTCCTTTGGTCATAAATTCCTTCTTCCTCCACACGTCTGAAAGGTAGACTATCCTCTGTTCCTCTAATCTATTTATGATCTCATTCTTTATGCCTAAATCATGGACCTATTTTGATCTTATCTTGGTATGTGGTATTAAGTGTGGGTCCATATCTAATTTCTGCCAAACTAATTTCCAGTTTTCCAAACAGTTTTTTTCAATAATGAATTCTTATCCCAAAAGTTGGTATCTTTGGATTTATCAAAGATTGCTATAGTTGTTCCCTGTTTTGTCCTGTGTACTTAATCTGTTCCACTGATCAACTAGTCTATTTCTTAGTCAATACCAAATGGTTTTGGTGACTGTTGCTTTATAATATAGCTTTAGATCAGGTACAGCTAGACCACCTTCACTTAATTTTTTTTTCATTACTTCCCTTGAAATTTTCGACCTTTTGTTGTTCCATATGAATTCTGTTGTTATTTTTTCTAGGTTATTTAAATAGTTTCTTGGGAATCTGATTGGTATAGCACTAAATAAATAGATTAGTTTGGAGAGTATTGTCATCTTTATTATATTAACTCGGCCTATCCAAGAGCACTTAATGTCTTTCCAATCATTTAAATCTGATTTTATTTTTGTGGCAAGTGTTTTGTAATTTTGCTCGTATAATTCCTGACTTTTCTTTGATAGATGGATTCCCAAATATTTTATACTCTCGACAGTTGTTTCTAATGGAATTTCTCTTTGTATCTCTTGCTGTTGCATTTTGTTGGTGATGTATAAAAATGCTGAGGATTTATGTGGATTTATTTTGTATCCAGCAACTTTGCTAAAGTTGTGAATTATTTCTAATAACTTTTTATTAGAATCTCTGGGGTTCTCTAAGTATACCACCATATCATCTGCAAACAATGATAGTTTGATTTCCTCATTTCCTTATTCCTTTAATCTCTTTCTTGACTCTTATTGCCAAGGCTAGCATTTCTAATATAATATTGAATAGTAATGGTGATAGTGGGCAACCTTGTTTCACTCCTGATCTTACTGGAAAAGGTTCCAGTTTATCTGCATTACATATTATGCTTACTAACAGTCTTAAATATATGCTCCTGACTATTTTAAGGAATCGTCAATTTATTCCTATACTCTCAAGTGTTTTTAGTAGGAATGGATGTTGTATTTTACCAAATGCTTTTTCTGCATCTATTGAGATGATCATATGGTTTTTATTAATTTGATTATTAATATGGTCAATTATACTAATAGTTTTCCTAATATGAAACCAGCCCTGCATTCTGGGTATAAATCCTACTTGATCATAGTGTATTGTCCTTGGAATGATTTTCTGAAGTCTTTTTGCTAATATCTTATTTAAGATTTTAGCATCAATATTCATTAAGGAGATTGGTCTATAGTTTTCTTTCTCAGTTTTCAACCTGCCTGGTTTAGATATCAGTACCATGTCTGTGTCATAAAAGGAGTTTGGTGGGACTTCTTCATCCCTTATTTTTTCAAATAGTTTACATAACATTGGGGCTAATTGTTCTTTAAATGTTTGGTAGAATTCACATGTAAATCCATCTGGTGCTGGGGATTTTTTCTTAGGGAGTTGATTAATAGCTTGTTCTATTTCTTTTTGTGAAATGGGACTATTTAAACAGTTTACCTCCTCCTCTGTTAATCTAGGAAGCCTATATTTTTGGAGGTAGTCATCCATTTCACTTAAGTTATAAAATTTATTAGCAAAGTAACTCATTATTATTTCTCTAATTTCCTCTTCATTGGGAGAAAGATCACCCCTTTCATTTTTAAGACTAACAATTTGATTTTCCTCTTTCCTTTTTCTGATCAGATTTACTATTTTATTGACTTTTTCATAAAACCAACTCTTAGTTTTATGTATTAACTCAATAGTTTTTTTACTTTCAATATTATTGATTTCTCCTTTTAATTTTAGAATTTCAAGTTTAGTCTTTGATTGGGGGGTTTTAATTTAGTCTTTTTCTAGCTTTTTAAGTTGCAGGCTCAATTCATTAATCTCTTTCTCTATTTTATTCAAGTAAGCCTCTGAAGATATAAAATTTCCTCTTATTCCCACTTTAGCTACATCCCACAAATTTTGGTATGATGTCTCATCATTGTCATTATCTTGGGTGAAATCATTAATTGGTTTTATAATTTGCTGTTTCAAATTATAAATGATGATGTCTCATCTTTCTTTAAGATGAGATTATTTAGTTTCCAATTATTTTTTGGTCTATTTAACCCTAACTTCTTGTTGAATGTAGTTTTTATTGCATTGTGATCTGAGAAGAAAGAATTTACTATTTCTGCCTTCCTGCATTTAATTTTGAGATCTTTATGTCCCAATATATGGTCGATCTTCTGCTGAGAAGAAAGTATACTCCTCTCTATCACCATTCAGTTTTCTCCAAAGATCTATCATACTTAGTTTTTCTAATGTTCTATTTACCTCTTTAATTTCTTTCTTATTTGTTTTGTGGTTTGATTTATCTAATTCTGAAAGTGCAAGGTTGAGATCTCCCACTATTATAGTTTTGCTGTCTGTTTCTTCTTGCAACTCTCTTAACTTCTCCTTTAGGAAATTAGATGCTATACCACTTGGTGCATATATGTTTAGTACTGATATGGCTTCATTGTTTATGCTACCTTTTAGCAGGATATAGTTTTCTTCCTTATCTCTTTTAATTAGATCAATTTCTGCTTTTGCTTGATCTGAGATAAGGATGGCTACCCCTGCTTTTTTGGCTTCACCTAAAGCATAATAGATTCTGCTCCAGCCTTTTACCTTTACTCTGTATGTATCTCCCTGCTTTAAATGTGTTTCCTGTAAACAACATATTGTAGGGTTCTGACTTTTGATCCAGTCTGGCATCCAGGTCTGCTTAATGGGAGAGTTCATCCCATTCACATTTACAGTTAAAATTACTAATTCTGTATTTCCTGCCATCATATTATCCCCTGATTATGCTTTTTTTCCCTTGTGCCCCCTGAAGCACTTCCCCAGTATTGAATTTATGGACCCCACTTGTGATGCTCAGCCCTCCCTTTTTAGTATCCCTCCCCCCTCCTTTTATGTCTAATTCAGTAGTAGGGTATTCTTCATGGAATCATACTGTATTTATTTTTCTGATTCAATTCTCTATTATCAGAGGGTAAGGAGTTATCATTTTTATTTTATATCTTAAGGACTCAGCTCAGGGCTTTGAATTAATAAATGGGTAAAATGGCTCTTAGAATTGTATTGGAAACAGTCGAATTAATTATAGGGGTGAACCCTGTACCACCCTACTTACTCTAAATAATACTATATTCTTTCTTTCTGTATTTTCGTTCCCAAATCCACTCTCATCAAACAGAGAAAAGGCCACTGTTTTTTTTCAATAGGTTAAAAAATTCTTACTTCCAGTTTGAGATTTGGCTCAGTCTTCTAGCCTGGAGAGAACAGTTGGGTTTCTGGTTTTGTTATCCAATTTATTAGCAATCCATCCTAAGTCTTTGAAAAATGAAAATGTGCAATCCCTCCTCATTGCAAGGCATTGAAGAAGATGTAAAGAACTAAGAAACTAGAGAACATCCCTGAGAGAATTTAATAGTGAAATTTCAACTAATTCTCTTCCCTTTCAGGTCCATCCCTTTCTGAAGAACATCCAGTTTAACAATAGTGCTGGGAATCTGGTGGTCTTGGATAAGAAGAGGAACTTTGTGGCAAACTATGATATTCTCAACTATATGACCTTTAGCAATGGCACTGAAGTCCTGATAAAAGTGGGAGAGTTTATTCCTCAAGCTCCACTTGGCCAAGATTTAACCATCCAAGAGAAGGCCATTACATGGTCCACATGGAGTAAAAAATTAAAGAATGATTAAAATGTTGGTTTTATGAAATCTGTAAAGATAAGAAAATAGCCCATCGGAATAGTCAGTAGCATATTTTCAAACCTGGGGAATATTCCACAAAATCTGCTTGAAGGAAACAGCTTAGAAATAAAGTTTTTTTGATGCATAATAATTTATGATCATTAGCATTTTTCCCTCTCAAGATTTTTAAATCTTGTAATGAACAAACTATCATTCCAAGACTGTGGTTCGTGTCAAGGCACTTAGTCTTTACTATTTGTGACCTCCATGGAATGTAGATCACCAAGCCCTTCTATCCTCCCCTACCTCTCAAGTTGTACCAATTCTAGAATTTTTCCCCATGACATTATTCATCCATCTCATCCTCTAAAATCCCTTTTTCCTTTTGATTTAATCTATCATGATGTCATGGATTTTTCTAATGCATCTCTCAGTATGCAACTTCACCTTCTTTATTTGAAATTCCTAGTAAATAACTGCAATTAAGTTAAGTATTAACCAATTTGATCTTTTTGCTGTCCCAAGGACATTCAAAATTTTTCTCTAGAATCATGATTCAAATATAATTTTCTGTAGGGCTGTTTTCTTAAAAGTTCCACTCACAAAGTCATCCACTGTTCCTGGGGAAAATACAACTATATATATACAGACTTTTGCTAAGAAGCTAATATCCCTGCTTTTTAGTATACTGTCTAGATTTACCTATCCAAGCAGGAAGCCTTTTTTAATGTCATCATAATGGTCACAATCTGCTGCAATGTTTGAACCAAAGCACATAAAATGTTTTACTGTTTTTCTATTTGTGTCCCCATATTTGAAACAAAATAATGGAACTAGTCATAAAGATCTTGGCTTTTTATTTGGTTGCTCAATTGATTTTGTTGTGCTTTAAGATACTTTTCTCCTTATAATCAAGTCTTTTTAATTCTGCTTCCCTTTATGTCATCAGAAAGGCATTGTCTGAATAACGGAGATCTTTGAAATTTTTTATGAAAAAAACTTGATTCCAGCTTTTGTTTCATCCAGTCAGACATTTTTCATAACTTGTTTTACATATAAATTAAATAAAGAGAAAGGATACAATCTGATCATAATCTTTTTCTAATCTGAAAGTAATTAATTATTGCATGTTTAGTTGTATCTTTTACTTCTTGGTCCACATTCATGTTCCTTGGGATGCAGTAGGATGATTTGGTACTCCAATCTCTTTGAGGAAATGATCAATGTAAATGAAGCAGACATGATATGGTTGATTTTCCTGGGACATTCTTCCATTACCCATAGTGCATGAATGTTGGCAATTTGATCTCTCTTTTGAAAACCAATTTTCTCTTCTGGCAATTCTATACTTGCTGTTGAAACCTTACATGAAAGATCTTAAATAGAACCTTGCTAACATGTGAATGAATGCAGTTGCACAGTGACTTGCATGGTCTTAGAATTGTCCATCTTTAGAACTTACATGTAAAGTGATCTTTTCATTCCTATGTCCACTATTGTGTTTTTCAAATTGGCTGTCAACCATGTCCAGTTTTTTAAGAGTCACATCTTTCAGAATTTTAAATAGCTTGGCTAGAATTGTATTACTTGTCCTCACCTTATCATTAGCAATGCTTGTTAGGACAACTATAATTTCATTCTCCAGAATACCTGGCTCTTGAGTACAACCAGAATATCATGGTTATTGGAGACGTTAATACCTTACTTATATATTTCCATTTTATTCTACTTCTATTAAATACTGAACATTTTGTCTTTTATCACGTCCATATTTGCATGAAATTTTCCCCTCAGTAGTTAAAATTTTCTTTATGAAATCTTTTATCATTCCTATTCTACTGTCTTCTATTTCTTTATATTGCTTCTTTATGAAAATCTCACCCAGGTTGTTTTGATCCTAATAGCATCCTGTATTCTATAGTTGAAAAGAAATACAACTCCTAAAGGCTTTAGTTATGTGAGTACCTTTTGCAAGGAAATTGATCTAAGCTTTGTCAGAATGATTGGTTAAAAGCCTTTGGAATATTCCCCCTGCAGCCTCCTCAGTCCAGATGCACTGAAGTTTGTGGTGCTGGATTTCAGAAGAAAGCCCAGGAGGGATGCCCTGTCTGCTGCTTTAACTGTGACCCCTGCCTAGAGAGGCACATTTCCAACCAGACAGGTAAGTCTATGAGGATATGTTCACCTTCAACAAACATGAACCTAGGGCAACCAACTGAAGCTGAATGGGTGTCCCACTTATGGTGAGGCACAGGAAACATATTAATATTGGAATGTGGTATCCAGAGACCAAGAGAAGTCTAAAAGAAAAGTCAGAAAGGTCAAGAATATTGAAGGTCCAAAGTGATCAACATTAGAGAGATATGGGGGGGTGAGATCCACAAAGTAGGAATTTCTTGCCACATTTCTCTGTACTTCAATTGCTCAGGGAGATATTGCTGAAAAGAGCACCTAGGTACACAGATTTCTTATATTCATATAGGAATTAAGATATTCAATTGAGTCTTTTCCATCGAGACAGCAGGAATGAAATACAAATGCTCTCATACTAATTTAAGAGAATCGAAAGATGAAGAGACCATTCACAGTAACATGATTATTGAAGAGCTGGGACTCAAGTGAGGGTACTGAATTGGAATTCAGTGAAATTTTCAATTCATCTCAGCTGTTTTACCTGAATGTTTATCCATTCGATGTACAATGGTTGCCAAGAAGACATTAATATATACCCAGCCCAAAACCTTACAAAACTATGATTTTGGGGAAGATGCAAGTAAAATTTTAAGATACTTTAACCTGACAAAGCTGCACACATAGACAGAAATTTGGGGAATAACTTCTGGCAAAGGGAAAAGGATAATAATAGATAAAATTAAAATAGCCAGACCTAGAGCAATGCTTACAAGAACAAGATCTCTGTAAAAGTAGATCTTGCAATAGAGCTTAATTGGAAGAATCTTCTCAATTCCCAGCTTGCTTTAGGGTTTTTCCTGTAGAGCAAGTTTGGACCCTCTTCCAGGTACTGTAGGTTTCTATACATCACACCAGTTGTCATGTCCCTTCAGAAGTTTCTTTTCTCCAGGCTAAACATGTTCAGTTTCTTTGATTCCTATTGTATTATGATTTTAAAGGAAAGTTCGGATTCGCTCCTATAAATGACACTCTCAAGCTCAGTTAAAAAGTAAAAGTAAAAAGTTTTAATCAAACAAGACAAGGTACAGACAATTTAAACTTACATAAAAAACAAATAACAATAAGAATAACTAATGCAACAACAACAATGATTAGTATAGCAGATAGAGGAAGAGAATACATCACCAATTCAAGGGAACCTCAAAAACTCAAATGGCTGGGAGCCCCATTTCAGCCTCAATCAACTTGAATTGTGTAAAAAATTTTCCGGGCGAAGCATCCTCCCCATGGATGGGACTCAACTATGGCTTACAACACAGGCTTTTTATATGTTTTCAGACAAAGAAGGCTCCCGGCCAAAACTTATCTGTATATTCATGTTGACTCACTCCAAACCCTAGAAGCTTGACACCTTTCCTTATCAATTGCATATGCACAGGGAGGAAGCCACCCAACCCTAAGCATAAACATGTCCAAGAATGGCTAGTTCCTGGTATCTATTGTCAAGGACCTACAGAGTTCATGGAATGGTCAAGTTCCTATAATTTAGAAGCTCAGGCCTGTTAGATTTGAGTGAGCTTATAATTCTAATATGAAATTTTAATTTCTTATTCATCTATCCATACAGAATTAATAATTGATGCCTAAAAAATTTAAGGGTCATCCAAGGAAAGCCCCAAAGTCTTTATGTCAACAAATAGCTGTATACAAATAGGTCATCAATATGCTAAGCATCAACAGGAAAAGCACACAACCAAATCTTTACCAGATGTAGGAGAGCATCTCTCCACATGTTGTAGAAGTCTGGAAGAATTTAGGACGACAGAATCATTTTATTGTAAAAAGAAACCTCAAAACCAGAGAGCTACCAGCTTTCTAATGGAGAACCTTTAAAAAGATTATTGTCCAAGAAATGAAGTCAGCAATAAATTGGTTACCTTACTTTGTGACATGGAGCTGTCACATTTATAATTCTTGTTTTTGTTGATAATAAGAATAATATGTCATGTTTAAAATGTACTCTGTGAATTGTACATATATATATACATATATATATATATATGTATATATAGCTAGCTCTTATATATATATATATATATATATATATATATATATATATATATAAAAGAGCTAGCATATATCTAGTGGCTACCTAGCAGATGAAGTAGAGGATGAAGCACTGAACCTGCAGTAGGGAAGGTATCTTGTTGAGTTCAAATTTGGCTTCAACACCTACTAGCTTTGTGACTAAGGGAAAGTCACATAACCTTGTTTACCTCATCTTCTTCATCAGAAAAAAATAGGCTGGAAGAAGAAATACCAATTAACACCATTATCTTTGCCAAGAAAATCTCAAATGTGGTCACAAAGAGTCAGTCAGTCACAACTCACAATTACTCAAATTTATTTCCTACTTTGAATTTGCCAAACTTTCCATTTCTGTGAAGTAGGCACAATTAGTATCCCCATTTTACTATGATATAGAAGTACAAATTAGGTAATTGACTAACCTATAATCACAAAGCTCTCTGAGGCAGAATTCAAACTCAGGTCTTCCAAGTCTTGTGTTCTATCCACTGATATCAGATTCTGATCCCCATGGAACCAGATGGAGCCATTTGGATTTTTTCTACAAATATTATTGGCCACTGAAAGGGAAGTTTTGCTGTGGTTGAAATATTGGGACTTGTTTGTTCTCTTCAGATGCAGATCAATGTGTGCAATGCCCTGAAGATCAATATCCCAATCAGGAGAGGAATCAGTGCCTCCCCAAAGTGGTGACCTTCCTGGACTATGAAGATCCCATGGGGATGGCTTTGGCTTCTCTAGCTGCTTGCTTGTCTCTTCTCACAGCTCTGGTTCTCTGGGTCTTTGTGAGGCACAAAAACACCCCCATAGTCAGAGCCAATAACCGGGATCTCAGCTACATCCTCCTCATCTCCCTTTTCTTCTGCTTCCTCTGCTCTCTGCTCTTCATTGGCAGCCCAACAGCAGCCCATTGCCTTCTCCGACAAACAACATTTGGAGTCATGTTCACAGTGGCTGTTTCCTCTATTTTGGCCAAAACCATCATTGTGGTTCTGGCCTTCAGAGCCACCAGACCAGGCAGCAGGAGCAGGAAATGGATGGGAAGCAGAGCCCCCATTTATTTTGTTCTCTTTTGCACCATGATTCAAGTCATGCTCTGTGCAATCTGGCTGCTGCTCTCTCCCCCATTCCCAGAGGCAGACACACACTCCAACTACGAGCACATTATCTTGGGGTGCAATGAGGGCTCCCTCATTGCCTTCTCTTTTGTCCTGAGCTGTAACGAGCTATCGTCTCCAGAAGCTGCTGGATCGCTCTCTGGGAAGAGATCTGCTGTGTCTACTCAAATCTTTCGGACAGATTCTTCTTCCTGTAGTGAACCGTTGTCTCCAGGCAGTTGCTGTTAACTCTTGTCCTTAGAAGTGAATTCCCTTCCTGCAGAGAGCCCCGTCAAGCCAGATGTAGTGCAGAGTCCCCTTCTTGAATCCTGGCTCTGAATCTCCTCCAGCTCTTATCCTTCTCCAGGCCAATCTGCTCTCTGGGCCCAGTGCTATTTCTTTTATCCTCCCAGAGAATGGGCGTGGGATAATGCAAGGGCTTCTGGGAAGAACCACCCCAGCCAATGAGCTTGCCCCCTCTATCAAGTCAACCTGAGTTCTCACCTTGTAATTGTCCAGAAAACCTGAATTCTCACCTTGTCACTATCCAGACAACCTCAGTTCTCACTTAGTAATCCTAACATCTCCCCCTTTCTTTTGATTTAGAACATAGGACAGTCATGACCTTGAAACATAAATCCATCAATATGGGAAGTATTACAGATAATTACATAAATTACATAAGCACATAGTAACATAGTAACATAACACATGCTAGAAGTATATAACATAATCATAATCAAATAATCATAAATTGAAAATTTATAAATGTCCATAAGTCCATTGTCCATTAGTCTCATCTTGTGTGAGGAAGTCCAATGATTCCTGCTGGTTTTTAAAGTTCTTTAACAGTCTTCTTATTATCCATGCTCTTTCAGTGTCAGATGTTTCTTAGATCTTCTCCTTTATTTTGAGGTCTTTCTCTTTTTCTGTCTCTCTCTGATGGACAAGGCGAATATGACTCGTTGGCACCCATCTGATTCCTTCTCCTGCTGAAGAAATACAAGCAAACCCTCTCCCCCAGGCAGTTAACCTATCTGGTCCCTTCCATTCACCACTTTCTGGATCTCTCCACATCACCTGGCGATTATCTAAGGACAGTGGAGATGCTCGCACTGGACACTGCCCTTCTGGTGGGTTATAAAACCTGTCTGCCGGAGCCAGTGCATCTTTGTCAAAAATTAGAAAATTAATGGTATAGAGAACTAAATTTAGAAGTTCCCTAGGGCTACCTGTGGCTCCCCCTTTCTTTTGTTTTTGGAGGAGTGTCTTAATATCTCTGTTTCTTCTCTCTACTATTGCCTGCCCTTGAGGATTAAAGGGTATGCCCGTGGTATGTAAAATCTTATACTGTGCACAAAAGTGTGTAAAATGTTTGGACGTATATGCAGGTCCATTGTCTGTTTTTATTGCTTGTGGCACACCCATAATTGCAAAAGCCTGTATAAGGAATTCAGTGACCACTCGGGCTGTCTCTTTTGCTGCTGGCATTGCAAATGTGAATCCTGAAAAGGTGTCTACCACGACATGAATAAAAGATAGACGACCAAAAGATTTATAATGGGTCACATCCATTTGCCAGATTTCATTGGGTCTCAAACCACGAGGATTCTTCCCTGGAGGGAGTGTAGGAGCATGGAAAGGAAGACAAGCTGTACAGCTTTTTACTATGCTCCTAGCTTCCTCTCTTGTGATTCCAAATTGTAAACGTAAAGCTCGAGCAGCCTGATGATATTTAGAATGAGATTCTTGTGCTTCCTGAAATAAAGGACTACTGGCTAACATGGTTAGAAGGCTATCTGCCTTTGAATTTCCATCAAAAATGGGACCTGGAAGTCCACTATGTGAGTGGACATGCAAGATATAAATCTTGCCTGGATGTTTTCTCACTTGCTCTTGAAGTTCCTTAAAGAGCTGATAAATATTGGAGGCTGCAAATTTTATTTGGGCTGTGGCAATTCTTTGTACTACACCTACTGAATAGGCTGAATCAGTAATTATATTTACGTCTCCTGGGTAATAAGTGAGAGCTAGCATGATAGGGGGCAGCTAGGTGGTGCAGTGGATAGAGCACCAGCTTTGAATTCAGGAGGACCCGAGTTCGAATCTGGCCTCAGACACTTAATACTTCCTAGCTGTGTGACCCTGGGCAAGTCACTTAACCCCAGCCTAAAATTAAAAAAAAAAAAAAAAAAAAAAAAAAAAAGGGGCAGCTAGGTGGCGCAGTGGATAGAGCACCAGCCTTGAATTCTGGAGGACCAGAGTTCAAATCTGGTCTCAGACACTTAACACTGGAGGACCAGAGTTCAAATCTGGTCTCAGACACTTAACACTTCCTAGCTGTGTGACCCTGGGCAAGTCACTTAACCCAAGCCTCAGAGAAAAAAAAAAAAAAAGAAAGAAAAAAAAAAAAAAAAAAAAAAAAAAAAAAAGAGAGCTAGCATGATAGCAAATAATTCATTCTGTTGAGTGGATTGAAAAGGAGTCCTGATTACTCTCTTTATGGTTAAATCATGAGAGTATATGGCACAAATATTTTCTTTGGAGGCATCTGTAAAGATTGTTGGTCCTTTAAGAGGAACCTTAGAAACCTTTTCTTCAAAAATCCATCGCCAATTATGTAGTAGCCGGGTAATCTTTAATGGAGATCCATGTGCAAAATTTGGAGCGGTGGCCAATAAAATTTGCCATTCTGGGATGGTCTCACAGCATACATTAATTTGTGCGTTAGTATAGAATGTGTATATTTTTTCAGGACTTATTCCAGATAATTGTGTTACTCTCTTAATAGCCTTTAATAAAATCCTAGCCACAAGCACTGGGTAAGGTGTAAGGCTTTGTTCTGGTTGTGCTGGGAGGTTCACCCACTCAATCACTCTGTCTCCTTGATGAAGGACTGCTGTGGGTGCCTCTTTTGTTCCCTGTTCGGGCGCCAAATTGCGAAGGTCTGGTCTAGCTCTTCTTGTCAGGATAAGCAAAAGTCCTTGCCCCACGTTGGGCGCCAATTGTAACGAGCTATCGTCTCCAGAAGCTGCTGGATCGCTCTCTGGGAAGAGATCTGCTGTGTCTACTCAAATCTTTCGGACAGATTCTTCTTCCTGTAGTGAACCGTTGTCTCCAGGCAGTTGCTGTTAACTCTTGTCCTTAGAAGTGAATTCCCTTCCTGCAGAGAGCCCCGTCAAGCCAGATGTAGTGCAGAGTCCCCTTCTTGAATCCTGGCTCTGAATCTCCTCCAGCTCTTATCCTTCTCCAGGCCGATCTGCTCTCTGGGCCCAGTGCTATCTCTTTTATCCTCCCAGAGAATGGGCGTGGGATAATGCAAGGGCTTCTGGGAAGAACCACCCCAGCCAATGAGCTTGCCCCCTCTATCAAGTCAACCTGAGTTCTCACCTTGTAATTGTCCAGAAAACCTGAATTCTCACCTTGTCACTATCCAGACAACCTCAGTTCTCACTTAGTAATCCTAACACTGAGCTACATGGGAGTCTTGGCCCTGGCAAGCTTCACTGTGGCCTTTTTTGTCAGAAATCTCCCTGACACTTTCAATGAAGCCAAATTCATCACATTCAGCATGCTGGTGTTCTGCAGCGTCTGGATCTCCTTCCTCCCCACGTACCAGAGCACCAAGGGGAAGATGATGGTAGCCGTGGAGATCTTCTCCATCTTAAGTTCCAGTACTGGCTTGCTAGCCTGCATCTTTATCCCCAAATGCTATGTGATCCTTCTGCAGCCCCACAGGAACACCAAGAAATCTTTAAAGAGTAATGTCAAGTCTTGAGTGCAGAATTATTTTGAATTGTTCTGCAGGACTCACATGAGATTTTAAACAACCAACCAAAATTGCTCTTGCTTCCAAGTATCCTAGTGAAACCCAAATGACTTCTATATTTACTAAACAAGAGCTTCTTGCCTATTCCCCACTGTTTCAAAACCACTTTCATTAGGTCTTCAACCTCATGGATCTGATGATGACATCTTTCAGAGTGTTCTCCCCTTCTCCACATTGAATCCATATGTAAATTACAGAAATTCTTACATGACTTCTGCATGAACACCTGCTTCCTTAACCTTTCTTCATCCATAAAATATAATTGGTGCAAATAAAATATTTTTAAAGGATGGATTGGGGTATGACTATAAATTTGTTCTGCTATGACTTAAGGGGATGTATTATGATATTAAAGAAAAGTTCTGATTCACTCCTATAAATGATGCTCTCAAGCTCAATTTAAAAAAAAATGAAAATAAAAAGTTTTAATCAAACAAGACAAGGTACAGACAATTTAGATTTACACAACAAAACAAATAGAAATAAGAACAATTGACAACATGACAATTATAGCAGATAGAGGAAGAGAATACATCACCAATTCAAGGGAACCTCAAAAACTCAAATGGCTGGGAGTCCCATTTCAGCCTCAATCAACTTGAATTGTGTAAAGATTTTTCCAGGGGAAGTGTCCTCCCCACGGATGAGACTCAGTGGAGGTGTAAGATTCTCAATCTTATATACCTCTCTTAAACAAAGAGGGCTTTCAGCCAAGAAGTCTGGCACGTATACATGTATAGAAATACGTGACTTTCTAGTGTTTTGACTTACTCCATATATTATCTTGACATATATAAAAATACGTGACCATCCAGTGTTTTGACCCATTCTATATTGTCTATACCTTGACGTATTTCCTTATCAATTGTATATGCTCAGGGAGGAAGCCAACCGCCCTAAGCATAGACATTTCCAGGAATGGTTAGTTCCTGGTATCTATTGTCAAGGACATATAGAGTTCATGGAATGGTCAAATTCCCATAATTTAGAAGCTCAGCCTGTTAGATTTGAGTGAGCTTACAATTCTAATATGAAATTTTAATTTCTTATTCAAGGGAATATAACTACAATTTGTCCCACCAGTTGTTGGCTACACCCTACAACTAATGATAACTTTTTAAATTACTCATTTACCTCTCTCTTACATGGGGTGGCTCTGGACCAAGGTATTTAAATTTTTACCTTACAGTAAGATTACTCTTATTAACCAGCTTCTAGGCTAAAGATTTCTACTCACTGTATTTTAGACTATTCTGAATAGAAAGAGGAACCTTAAAGCACTCTACTTTTCATCATTCTTAGATTTCATTACATTTGACATGTGTAGCTGTTGGCATCTGGTTTAATAATTCAGGTGATGGTTTTTGGAACTCAGGCTTAGCTGTGGTGGTTTTCCCAAACTGCTAAACAAGTAATGCTGGAGACCATTCTGGGAACAGGGTGTAATAGGTTTGTAAATTTCAAGCTCTGCAGATTTCTCCCCAAATATAACCTAGCACTTAAGGCTAATTACCAATTGGACAATTCTCTACTAACATGTTTGAAGGATGACCCTACTCAACTCTGTGCTGGCTTGATCTGTGGGTGTGAACAGAGAAGGGAGGAGAGATCAGAGGGTGGAATAGGAGAAGCAGGATCATTCTTTGGTGGTGGAGAGAGAGAAAGGAGGTGTGGAAATTCTTATATCTAATCCCCTGATGGTGACCCCAAAAGACCAAGAATAGACTTTTGCTTATCCTGACTCCAGCTGATTCTAAGATATCCAGGGTCTCAACACTATGTGATGTGCAAACACCTCCAGGCTAGCTCTGCAGAAATGTCAAGTGTAGATCCCCATGGTCAGCTACATGTGGCTTGAGCCTTAGCAGGATCCACAGAAACTTTCACCTCCTGGACTACTTGAGGGGTCTAGATTTGAGTCCAAGAAGACTGAGCAAATCTTGACTGATTAGGAATGCCAAGCCCAGATGTACTGCAGAACAATCCCTGGGCATGAAGGAATCAGCACACCAGGAGTGCAGAGGCAGAGGGGCCAAGGGTACTGCTAACTGCAGGCACTTGCTTTTTGGAGGGTCAGGCCAAAGGGGAGAGCTGAAGTAAAGTTTGAACCACCATCCCATAAATTAGAGGTGCTTACACTAAAGAGGTGTTAACAATACCTCTAAAAATGAACCAGAAAAGCTGAAATAACCCCACCCCAGAAACTTGCTATGGGAAGAGGGAAGACCATTGAAAAAGGTTCTAACCCAAAGAGTAAGTAACATGAAATGGCTTTCTGACCAGAAAGAATTTATAGAAGTGAAAAAAAGAATCTAAAAATCAAATGAGAGACATTGAGGAAAACCTTTTTTAAAAAATCATCCAAGAGAGGCAGCTAGGTGGTGCAGTAAATACAGCACCAGCCTGAAGTCAGGAGGATGTGAGTTCTAATCTGATCTCAGACACTTAACACTTCCTAGCTGTGTGACCCTGGGCAAGTCACTTAACCCCAATTGCCTCAGCAAAAAGAAAGAAAGAAAGAAAGAAAGAAAGAAAGAAAGAAAGAAAGAAAGAAAGAAAGAAAGAAAGAAAGAAAGAAAGAAAGAAAGAAAGAAAGAAAGAAAGAAAGAAAGAAAGAAAGAAAGAAAGAAAGAAAGAAAGAAAGAAAGAAAGAAAGAAAGAAAGAAAGAAAGAAAGAAAGAAAGAAAGAAAGAAAGAAAGAAAGAAAGAAAGAAAGAAAGAAAGAAAAGAAAAGAAAAGAAAAGAAAAGAAAAGAAAAGAAAAGAAAAGAAAAGAAAAGAAAAGAAAAGAAAAGAAAAGAAAAGAAAAGAGAAAGAAAGAAAAAAACCATCCAAGAAAAATATGAAGGTTATGAGGGAAAGGTTAAACAACTAAAATAGGAAATATAGAGACTCAAAGATGAAAATAATTTTTTGAAAATTAGAATGGGGCAAGGAGGAACCAGTGAAGCTATGAGACAAAGAAATAACAGAACAGATTATAAACAATGAAACAATAGAGCAGGATATGAAACATCTTAAAGGAAAAATAAGAGGGAAAACAGATTAAAAAGAGAAAATATTAGAATAATTGGACTCTGAAAATTGTGACCAAAAAAGGAATCTTGACACAATAATGGAAGAAAGAATTCAAGAAAATTGCCTTGGAGTGATAGAAAATAACAGGAAAGTAGAAACAGGAAAAATCCACCAGTCCCCATTTCAACAAGATCCTTTGTGGAAAACACATAAGAATATTGTTGATAAATTTTTAAACTGCCAGATGACAGAGAAAAATTTGCAAGAAATAAGAAAAAGACAATTCAAATACACTGGAGTTGCAATTAGACTTGCAGAGGCTTAGCAGTAGGCACAATAAAAGAAAACAGTTCTGGAATCATATCTAGCAATCCTCAAAAGAACTGGACTTGTGGCCAAAAAATAATACTGCAGCAAAATTCTATGTATGAACTTGCAGATTTTCAGGATTTTCTATCAACCAAAATTAAAAGAAATTTTATATCAATTACCCATGGGTGAGGAGAAGTTAAGTGATAGCAAGGCACATTAAGAACAAGAATTAAAGGAAAGAGTCAGCAGAGATAGGAAAAATATGTGTGTATGTTAGTGGGCATGGAGGGGGCAGAGTATATGTGTGTTTAGCTGTATGTATAGTGCTAAATATGGAAAAATATTTTCTTTCTCAACTATAGCCTCTTTGAAGTGGGGAAAAGAAGAAAGGGGAGGGAGAAGAATGAAATTAAAAAGGTTTGCAGCAGAGAACAAAAGAACAATTTACTAGGAAGGAAAGAAAAGTTAGACATTCATGAATATACTTTCTTCTACTATTATATATAACTATATATGTATGTATATTATATGTTTATATGCACTTTCATAAACTGGTAATTAATTATAATATATTTTGAATCCTCCCTGATTTTCTTCTGGGCACATGAAAATGTTCTCTTTTGTTAAACAAATAAAATAAAATCTGATATTCATAATAAAAAAAAAAAAAAGAAAAACAATGCTACCCCATCAACCAATAGACTTGTGATGGAAAGAGCCATCTACATCCAAAGAGATAACTGTGGGGACTAAATGTGGATCACAACATTATATTCACCTCTTGTTGTTTGATTTTTTTTTCTTTCTCATTTTCCTTTTTTGATCTCATTTTTTCTACTGCAGCATAATAATTGTGGAAATATATAGAGAAGAATTTTACATATTGGATTATATGCTATCTAAGAGAGGAAGTGGAGGGAAGAAAGGGAGAAAATTTGGGAACACAAAGTTTTGCAAGATTGAATATTGAAAACTATCTTCATGAATTTTGACATAAAAATGTATTGTTTTTTTAAAAAATGTCCACTGTTGATCCACGCAAAAGAATGGAACCACCACCTAACAATTCTGTTCTCTCAAGATGGAAGTTATTAAAGTTGTCATTTGCCACAGAAATTTTCTTTAGAAAGTTCTCAATTACATCACACCCATCCAAATTCCTCTTTCATTGGGAATGAAATACAATTCAATGATATTTCAGAAATGAAATATAATTATGCATAGAATGGTAGTTAAAGTGACTTGGTACAAAGTGTTTCTTCACAGGGTTGTAAAGATGATCTAAGGTCTCTGCAACCACATTTAGTCTTTGATTTCATGAAAGATAAACTCTTTTTGGAACACTCTAATAAGCTGAAGGACTTGATTGACAAGCATTATGGGATGATGGAAGAAGTACTGAATGTGTCATAAGGACATCCAGATTTATAATTTGCTCTAGAATAATTGCTATGGGAAGATGAGCAAGTTTTTTCTTGCTTTTGTGTCTTACTTTCTTTTCTTTAAAATGAGAGTAGTGTTACCCTAGTTAAGTTACAGGATTGTTATGGCACAATCACAATTTACAAAAGAATTTCTGTACAAATGTAAATAACGTCATCATATCCTCTTTCATCATTTTCCTCTTCTTAAGCTCTTCCCTCTCTTTCTTCTTGCATATTTATTCTTCTCCACATTTTTAATGTAATTATCACATTTAATGTAATTCCTTTCCTGCAATTTATTTTCTCCGATTCCTTCTCTTTTTCTCTCTACTTAAATCATTTTCTTTTTTTTCTTGACCTTTGTTTTGCTCATTTTTCTTCACTTTGCAAAGATTATTCTCTCACCCATCAAATTTATCATGACACTACTTACCGGCATTGTAAAAGCTATTTCTGTCTACAGGAAGCATAAAATTTCTCATCAAAACTATGCTGAAGTATAACTCTCAAGGCTAAATATTATGAGTACATCCACAATTTTAGTAGAAGAGAATGCCCAACTCTGTGCAGTGGGAAGAGATAAGAAACAATGGCTTCACTGCCACATTGGTCTCAAGTTAAAGCATCTTCCCTGCTCCAAACAGAGAAGCATCTATTTCTTCTTACAATTTATTGACAGTACAATGAAAATTCCATTGGAGCAAGGGCTATTGGGCTTTTAGTCTTCTGATCCCCAGGTCATGGCATAGAGAGTGTAGGATTAACCTCTAGAACCTTAATTTCATATTGTAAAGTCGTCTCCATTAAGAAAACTCCATCTGCCACTGCAGGAGTAAGTTGCTAATAAATTTTTACTTTACTGAATTGTCACAAGTTTAAATGAGTCATTTCATTCTATCAGTGATCTTAAAAGTATATAATTTTATGACATTTATGTATCTGGAATGATATTTTAGGGGCTTTTGATTTAGGAATAAAACTGAGATATAATATACCTGATTCAAAATTGACAGGCATTGACCTGAGGGGCAGAATATTAAGGAACTACTGGAATAAGAGATGAGTTGTTCTGGAGATAAACTTGTCAGAAATCACTATACAATCACCAAGTTGAGGGTAGTATGAGGCAATTGGTGCCCTAAAAAATTTTCTATATGCTGCTAGAAGAACTAGTGAAAAAATACTTGGAACACGACATATGTAATTATTTAGAGAATAATCCCAGGCTTCAGGGCTTCCCAATTTAAAGATATTGGTAACAGGAGGTTCAGATCCTCTAAATTTTGGCCACTCAGCTATTACCTGTAATGGGCCAGAACTCTGTACTAGAAACAAGGATTCTTAAAAGATGCTAACTCAGTGGAATCGATAAGACGATGGTTATCTAGTTTAGCGTGGTGCTTAATAGTTCTCTAGTTCAGTACATGTACTTCGTATTTGCTATAGTTCTACAAGATTGATACCTCTTCTACAAGATTCACACCTATGATAATGTAATTATACTAGAATATCTAAACGGGGATAAACTCAGTCAGATTCATTCACTGCATCTCATACCACTGGGGTGGCAGGCCTTTCCTCCTTCATTTCTACACTGAGAGCAAGGCCCATTTATGCCAGAGATAGACTCTGAAGGACTGGGAGACAAACTCAGAAGTGCCAGGGTCAGACTCAGAAGGGCTCAAAGAAAGACTGGAAAAAGAGGGCTGGAGGCTGGAGCACAAGCACTCAGACTGAGACATACTTCAAGACAGAGACCATGGTGGTGGTGCTCCTGCTTTCCCATGGAAACCAAGACACATTTTGGAGGATGCATCCAGTATTAGGCTTAACTACCTATCAATTGCAACCATTATTTGACATTTTAAGGGGAGAGTGCTGTAAACTCACCACGCCAGTTTACAAAAGAACCCAAGAGGTTTTGAGAGAAGTTTAAACTGGCTTTATCCAATGTGGTTGAAAGAGTCACTCAAAAACCCTTAGAAATATCAGTTTTTGCTACACAAAAGGCACCCATAGCAGTCCTTCATCAAGGAGACAGTGTAATAGAGTGGGTGAATCTCCCAGCACAACCAGAAGAAAGCTTTACTCCTTACCCAGTGCTTGTGGCTAGAATTTCATTAAAGGCCATTAAGCAAGCAGTACAATTATCTGGGATAAGACCTGCCAAGATATACACCTTCTATACCAAAGTACAAATTAATGTATGCTGTGAAACCATCCCAGAGTGGCAAATTAGCCATAGCCATGGCTCCAAATTTTACACACAGGTCTCCATTAAAGATAACCAGACTATTATATAATTGGCAATGGATTCTTTTTTTTTTTTTTTATTCATTTTTCCAAATTATCCCCTCCCTCCCTCCACTCCCTCCCCCCGATGGCAGGTAATCCCATACATTTTACATGTGTTACAATATAACCTAGATACAATATATGTGTGTAAATACCATTTTCTTGTTGCACATTAATTATTAGCTTCCGAAGGTATAAGTAATCTGGGTAGATAGACAGTAGTGCTAACAATTTACATTCGCTTCCCAGTGTTCCTTCTCTGGGTGTAGTTATTTCTGTCCATCATTGATCAACTGGAAGTGAGTTAGATCTTCTTTATGTTGAAGATTTCCACTTCCATCAGAATACATCCTCATACAGTATTGTTGTTGAAGTGTATAGTGATCTTCTGGTTCTGCTCATTTCACTCAGCAACAGTTGATTTAAGTCTCTCCAAGCCTCTCTGTATTCCTCCTGCTGGTCATTTCTTACAGAGCAATAATATTCCATAACCTTCATATACCACAATTTACCCAACCATTCTCCAATGGATGGACATCCATTCAATTCCAGTTTCTAGCTACAACAAAAAGAGCTGCCACAAACATTTTGGCACATACAGGTCCCTTTCCACTCTTTAGTATTTCTTTGGGATATAATCCCAATAACAGGCAATGGATTCTTGAAGAAAAAGTTTCTAAAGTTCCTCTTAAAGGACCAACTATCTTTACAGATTGCCACAGCCCAAATAAAATGTGTAGCCTCTAATATATGTATCAGCTCTTAAAGGAACTTCAAGAGCAAGTGAGAAAGCATCCAGGTAAGATTTATATCTTGCATGTCCACTCTCATAGTGGACTTCCAGGTCATAGCCTTCTAACTATGTTGGCCAATACTCCTTTATTTCAAGAAGCCCAAGAATTTCATTCTAAATATCATTAGGCTGCACGAGTTTTATATTTACAATTTGGAATAACAAGAGAGAAAGCTAGGAGCATAGTAAAAGCCTATACATCTTGCCTTGCCTTCCTTTCCTCATTCCTATACTGTCTCCAGAGAAGAATCCTGGTGGTTTGAGAGCCAATGAAATTTGGCAAATGCATGTGACCCATTATAAATCTTTTGGTTGGTGGGGTGGAACCAAGATGGCAGGAAAGGTACACACCACTTTCTCAGCTTCTCTCATACACTCACGACCACTTATTAAATTCAGCCTCAAAAATAGAGCTTGACTGATAAAATTCACAAAGATTAGAAGTATAACAACTTACCAGCCGAAGATAATCTGGAATATCACCAGAAAAGGTTTGTCCTGAGCGGCTGGAGCAGATCAGTGCAAGGAGGGAGATAGGAGATAGGTCTGGAGAGGATCAGGGGCAGGGGTGGCCTCCATGGCTAGAGAAGTTATAGAGATGACTCTGCCATAGACTGCCTGCTCTGCCTTGATTACAAATTTGGTTCTGCACACATACATTGTATCTAGGATATGCTATAACATATTTAACATGTATAAGACTGCCTGCTATCTAGGGGAAGGGATGGAGGGAAGGAAGGGAAAAATTGGAACAGAAGTGAGTACAAGGGATAATGTTGTAAAAAAATTACCTATGCATATGTACTGTCAAAAAAAAGTTATAATTATAAAATAAAATAAAAAAGAAATGCTAGTTTTGGCAATAAGAGTTGAGAAGAGATTAAAGGAATTAGAATAGGTAATGAGGAAACTAAATTATCACTCTTTGCTGATGATATGATGGTATACTTAGAGAACCCCAGAGATTCTACTAAAAAGCTATTAGAAATAATCCATACCTTTAGCAAAGTTGCAGGATACAAAATAAACCCATATAAGTCATCAGCATTCTTATATATCACTAACAAAATCCAACATTTAGAGATACAAAGAGAAATTCCATTTAAAGTAACTATTGATAGAATAAAATATTTAGGAATCTGTCTTCCAAGGGAAGATCAGAAACTATATGAGCAAAACTATAAAACACTTTTCACACAGATAAAGTCAGATCTAACCAATTGGAAAAATATTAAATGCTCTTGGATAGGGGGAACAAATATAATAAAGATGACAATTTCGCACTATAACATTCAGACTCCCAAAAAACTATTTTAATGACCTAGAAAAAATAACAACAAAGTTCATATGGAAAAACAAAAGGTCAAGAATTTCAAGGGAATTAATGAAAAAAAAATCAAATGAAAGTGGCCTAGGTGTACCAGATCTAAAATTATATTATAAAGCAGTGGTTACCAAAACCATTTGGTATTGGCTAAGAAATAGACTAGTTGATCAGTGGAATAGGTTAGGTTCAAAGGACAAAACAGCCAATAACTTTAATAATTTAGTGTTTGACAAACCCAAAGACCCAAGCTTTTGTGATAAAAACTCACTGTTTGACAAAAATTGCTGGAAAAATTGAAAATTAGTATGGCAGAAACGAGGCATTGATCCACACTTAACACCATACACCAAGATAAGGTCAAAATGGGTTCATGACCTAGGCATAAACAATGAGACTATAAATAAATTGGAAAAACATAGGATAGTTTACCTCTCAGGCCTGTGGAAGAGGAAAGAATTTGTTTATTTATTTATTTGTTTATTTATTTATTTTTTGAGGCTGGGGTTAAGTGACTTGTCCAGGGTCACACAGCTAGGAAGTGTTAAGTGTCTGAGATCAGATTTGAATTCAGGTCCTCCTAAATTCAGGGCTGGTGATCTATCCACTGGGCAACCTAGCTGCCCTAAGGAAAGAATTTATGACCAAAGAAGAACTAGAGATCATTATTGATCACAAAATAGAAAATTTTGATCATATCAAATTGAAAAGTTTTTGTACAAACAAAACTAATGCAGAAAAGATCAGAAGGGAAGCAATAAACTAGGAAAACATTTTTACAGTCAAAGGTTCTGATAAAGGCCTCATTTCCAAAATATATAGAGAATTGACTATAATTTATAAGAAATTAAGCCATTCTCCACTTGACAAAGGGTCAAAGGATATGAACAGACAATTCTCAGACAAAGAAATTGAAACTATTTCTAGTCATATGAAAAAATGCTCCAAGTCATTATTAATCAAAGAAATGAAAATTAAGATAACTCTGAGATAACACTACACACCTGTCAGATTAGATAGAATGACAGGGAAAGATAATGTGGAATGTTGGAGGGGATGTGGGAAAACTGGACAGTGATACATTGATGGTGGAATTGTGAATACATCCAGCCATTCTGGAGAGCAATTTGGAACTATGCTCAAAAAGTTATCAAACTGTGCATACCCTTTGATCCAGCAGTGTAACTACTGGGCTTATATTCCAAAGAGATTTTAAAGAAGGAAAAGGGACCTGTATGTGCAAAAATGTTTGTGGCAGCCCTTTTTGTAGTGGCCAGAAGCTGGAAACTGAGTGGATGCCCATCAATTGGAGAATGGCTGAATAAATTATGGTATATGAATATTATGCAATGTTATTGTTCTATAAGAAATGACCAGCAGGATGATTTCAGAAAGTCCTGGAGAGACTTACAAGAACTGATGCTGAGTGAAATGAGCAGGACCAAGAGATCATTATATACTTCAAGAACAATACTATATAATGATCAATTCTGATGGACATGTTCCTCTTCAACAATGAGATGAAACAAATCAGTTCCAATAGAGTAGTAGAGCTGAACCAGCTACACCCAGCGAAAGAACTCTGGGAGATGGTTATGAACCACTACATAGAATTCCCAATCCCTCTATTTTTGTGCACCTGCATTTTTTATTTCCTTCACAGGCTAATTGTACACTATTTCAAAGTCCTATTCTTTTTGTACAGCAAAATAACTGTTTGGACATGTATACATATACTGTATTTAACTTATACTTTAACATATTTAACCTGTGTTGGTCAACCTCCAATCTGGGGGAAGAGATGGAGGGAAAGAGGGGAAAAGTTGGAACAAAAGGTTTTGCAATTGTCAGTTCTGAAAAATTACACATGCATATATCTTTTAAATGAAAAGCAATAAAAATAAAATAAAATAAAATAAATCTTTTGGTCGTCTGTCTTTTACCCATGTTGTGGTAGACACCTTTTCAGGATTCACTTTTGCAATACCAGCAGCAAAAGAGAAAGCCCCAGTGGTCACTGAATTCCTTATACAAGCATTTGCAGTTATGGGTGTGACACAAGCAATAAAAACAGATAATGGACCTGCATATACTTTTAAACATTTTGCATGCTTTTGTGCACAGAATAAGATTTTACACACCACTGGCATACCTTTTAATGCTCAAGTACAAGCAATGGTAGAGAGGAGAAACAGAGACATTAAGATGCTCCTCCAAAAACAAAAGAAAGGGGAACCACAGGTAAGCCTAGAGAACTTCTAAATCTAGCTCTTTATACTATTAACTTGATTCTTGACAAAGATGCACCGGCTCTGGAGACAGGTTTTATAACCCACTAGAAGGGCAATGTCCAGTGTGAGCAGCTCCACCATCTTTAGAGAATCACCAGGTGATGTGGAGAGACCCAAAAAGTGGTGAATGGAAGGGACCAGATAGGTTAACTGCTTGTGGGAGAGGGTTTGCTTGTATCTGGACAGATGGAGAAGGAATCAGATGGATGCCAATGAGCCGTGTTCGCCTTGTCCATAGGAGAGAGACAGAGCAGATCCTTGAAACAAAAGAGAAGACCCAAAAAACATCAGGTGGTTCCATTGCTGACTGTGCCTACCACTGAAAGAGCCTGGCAGTTATGGCGTTTGACTCATGGACGTCAAAAATTGTTGGACTTCAAAATCCTCAGGAATCATTGGATTCTCTGAGACATGATAAGGTTGTTGTAGGACTTCAAAACCCTCAGGAATCATTGGATTCTCTAAGACATGATAAGACTGTTGTAGGACCTGAAAACCCTCAGGAATCATTGGATTTTCTGAGAAATGATAAGACTGTTGCAGGACTTCAAAATATGCAGGAATAATTGGATTCCCTAACGTATAAAAAGATTGTTGCAGGATTTCCACATTGAGCCTGTACTGGCTGTGGGGAGAATCATCACTAATAGCCTGTGTGTTATTGCTATGTGCTTGTGTAATACCTCCCATGCTAATGGGTTTGTGCAACACAGAAACACTAACAATATCTGGCATGACTCCCCACTTCCCTTTGGTGCTTTCATCTCCCTTCCTGAGGAATCAGGGAGGGAATGATCATCTCCTTTTTACTGCTTTCACCTCCCTTCCTGAGAAGTCAGGGGGAGCATGATCACCTCCTTTTTGGTATTCTTATCTCCCTAAGAAGTCAGGGATGGCGTGACTACCTGTGTTCTAAAACAAAAGAAAGCAGGAGATATAAAGGGCTGAAACTCTTGAGTTGATGCACTGAGGTCGGACAAGCAAACACTTCAGGCTAATTACCGATTGCACAATTCTCTGTTAGCATATTCTTGGAAAATGACCCTTCCCACTGTTCTGTGCTGGCTCAATCTTTTGTGGAGGGCTTAGAGGGTGGAGTAAGAAAAGCCAGAGTTACTTTTGGTGATAGAAGAAAAGAAAGAAGGTCATGGAGATTTCTGTGTCCATTCCCTTCACTTCTACCCCTAAAGACCAAGAAAAAAGACTAAGGACTTTTACATATCCTGACTGGCTGATTCTAAGGTATCCAGAGTGTTAACTCAATCTTCACACACTTCACTACATATATATATATATATATATATATATATATATATACATATATATATAGTAGATAAATTCCCCAGCTTGTAATTTAAAATCCTGAACTTTGTAATTCCAACTTTCCAAGATAATTTCATATAATCTCTTATAACATATTATATGTTTTTGCAAAATTGCCCAACTGGATCTACTCAAATGAATTTGCTTCTAACTAATTTTCTTCATTTTCAGCTCCATTCCTTTCTGAAGAAAATCCACTTCAACAATAGTGCTGGATAGAGCACCAGCCTTAAATTCAGGAGGACCCGAGTTCAAATCTGGCCTCAGACACTTAACACTTCCTAGCTGTCTGACCCTGGGCAAGTCACTTAGCCCCAGCCTCAGGAAAAAAAAATAGTGCTGGAAACCAGGTGTTCAACTATGTGACCTTTGATAATGATACCGAAAACCTGGTGAAAGTGGAGGAGTTTATTCCTCAGGCTCACTAGGCCAAAATTTCATCATCCAGGAAAAGGCCATAGTGTGACACAAAGGGAAAGGAAAGGTGAAGAAGGACTAAAATGTTTGTTTTTATGAAATATGTAAATGTAATATAGCCATCCAAGAAGGTCATCAGGATTTTAATATTTATGTCATACCATGTCACTCCTTTAAAAATATACTAACTTCCTTCTGAGAGCTGGATTCTTTTCCTAGTAGAGGCAATGACACAATTAAAAGACAAAATTCAGTCAACAAAGGAAATTTGACAAAAACATAAATTTTAGTATTATGGAATAGGACAAACTATGTGATCAAGTTAGTAAAAATAGCTTAGTCACTTATTGTTAGGATTATAAGGTAAGAACTCAGGTTGTCTGGACAGTGACAAGGTGAGAACTCAGGTTGACTTGACAGTTCTCTGGCTCAGACCTTTGGTGTGGGCCTTTAAAGGGAGTTTATACCTTAGGAATTCTAAGAGGAGCAAGTTCATTGGTGGAAGTATTTCCTCACGCCCCATTGAGTTCTCACATGCCTATACTCTGGGAGGATAAAAGAAGGGCAGCATTGGGACTGAGAGAATCTACTCTGGGATAGAGTTGTGGCGCCAGGCAGGCTGAAAGGAGACCAGTCTGATTTGGGGAAGGACAAGAGCTGGAGGAGATTCAGAGCTCCCAAGAAACCTGCGCACAGAGGAAAAGATTTTACAGATCTCCTCCCAGAGAAGGATTATAATTGAGCAAACGACCAGACCCTCACAATTCAAGAACTTTACCTATTGGTGCCCAATGTGGGGCAAGGACTTTTGCTTATCCTGACAAGGACTTATTCTGAGCCCTTCAGAGGAGCTAGCCCAGACCTTCACATTTAAGGACTTATTCTGAGCTCTTCAGAAGAGATAGACCAGACCATTGCAATTTGGCGCCCGAAAAGGGCAGACATGATCCTGATTCCAGTGGAAAAACATCCAATTCAAATTCCAGTGGAAAAGACTTTCTGACACAAAAATAACCGTAACAAGGAAACTTTGTTAAAAGCTTAAGTGAGTGTTCAAATAAGGAACTTAACTTGTTAAGGGCTAAACCAGCAATCTCTTATAGCTGAAATGGGGCAGATGTTAGTTAAAGACAATCCCTCGACCTCAGCCAACTCAGCCCTAGCCTCAGCTCCAGCCCCACTCAGGAGTGGTATTATAGAGAGTATAATTAAGATAATTGAAGAGCAGAGTTTACTTGTAACCTGGGTACAGATTGCTAAACTCTTGGCTGCATTAAGACGTGTCCTCTTGTTTCTTAGAGGAAGAAAAAATAAATGTAGACAACTGGAAGCTAGTGGGACTTGAAATGAAAGAATTTCACACAAAAAAATGGACCTCGTTCAATTTGTGCAGAGGTATTTTATATCTACAATGTAGTTCAATTAGCTTTAAGCTATCGAGCAAGTTGTAGGAGAAGGAAAAGTTTTAAAAATGAACAGAGGAGGAAGTGTGAGGAAAAAAGGAAAGATCAAAATCTTGCCTAAGAGCAAGAGGATTTAAATGAGGAATTAGGGTATGATTCTCTAGAAGAAGCTTCAACCCCGCCTAGAGAGCAGATTATTGATTGGCCCACATCAACTCCACCTTCAGGGGTGGAGGAAGAAGGAGGAGGGGAAGAGGCAGAAACACAAACAGAATGGCCTGTGAAGCAGCCTATGACAAGATTAGAAAAGGCATTGGTTAAAGCTAAGAGAGAAGGACAAGATATAAGTGATTTTATACATGCATATCCTGTGATTGAAGGGATTGACTCTGTAGGTCAAAAAAAGGAGAAAATATGCACCTTTAGATTTGAATAAAATTAAAGATTTGAAAAAAAGTTGTACCCTTTATGGGGCTACTTCAGCTTATGTTAAAATGTTACTAGATGGTTTGTCTTATAAAGTCCTAACCCCGAATGATTGGAAATCCATAGCAAGGACATGTCTAGAACCTGGACAAAACTTATTGTGACTTGCAGAGTTTCATGAATTATGTAAGATCCAAGTTAGATGCAATTTGGAAATAGGAGTTAACGCACAATTCACTTTTGAGTAATTAGCTGGTGAAGGTCAATATGGAGAGAATTCAGAACAGATTAATTATATCATGACAATATATGAGCAAATTGCTAAGGCTGCAATAAAAGTTTGGGGTGTCCTCCCTGGACAGAAAGATTGGGGAGAGGCTTTCACTAAAATAGAGCAAGCCCCCTTTTGCGGATTTTGTGGGACATCTGCAAACTGCTGTCAAAAGAACTATTGGAGTAAATTCAGCTACAGAAATAATGACCAGACATCTGGCTAAGGAAAAGGCCAATGAGATTTGCAAAAGAATTATATGGGGATTAGACAAAGATGCTCCTTTAGAGGAGATCATAAGATGATGTGCTACAGTGGGATCAAATGCTTTTTACACCCAGACTGTGATGAACATGGAAAGACAGGGTCCCTCTTGGCAAAGGACTTCTACAGAAATTCGTCGATGTTTTCAATGTGGAAAAATTGGGCATCTAGGAGCTCAATGTAGATATGAAGATAGAGTGAGAAGACAAAGTGAAAGAAGACCTAAAATTCCATGTCCAAAATGTCACAAAGGCTTTCACTGGGCCTCAGAATGCAGATTGACTCAGGGAAATGAGAAGTGGGGCCCAGATCCAAGATATCGGGAGGGTTAAGAATAGGTGGAGCATGATGGCAACTGAGGTTACACCCAAAAAGCTTTTAGAAGGTCAGGACTCTGATTTGATCAACCAGCAGAAAAGCAATCACATGGAAGAAAGGGATTACCTAATAAGTCAGCCAAAAAGCAATCAGATAGCAGAAATGGATTACATTTGAGGAGAATACAGGCCTTTTAAACCAACAGGGCAGTGTCCAGTGCAAACAGCTCCACTGTAATTGCCAGATGATGAGAAGAGATTTACAAAGTGATAAATAGAAGGAAATTAGATAGGTTACCTGCCTGGGAGTGAGGGTTTGCTTGTATTTTAACATACAGAAGGAAAACAGATGAAGAAGGAAACAGATAGGTGGCAACAAGCACCTGGAGAGAGACAGAAAAAGAGAAAGACCTCAAAGCAAAGGAGAAGATCTAAGAAACATCTGACACTGAAAGAGCATGGCTAATAAGAAGACTGTTAAAGAACTTTAAAACCAGCAGGAATCATTGGATTCCTAACACAAGATGAGACTAATGGACAATGGACTTATGGACATTTATAAATTCTCAATTTATAATTATTTGATCATGTTATTTATTACATACTTCTAGTATGTATTATGTTACTATGTTACTATGTGCTTATGTAATTTATGTAATTATGTGTAATACCTCCCATATTGATGGATTTATATTTCAAGGTTATGACTACCCTATGTTCTAAGTCAAAAGAAAGGGGGAGATGTTAGGATTATAAGGTGAGAACTCAGGTTGTCTGGACAATTACAAGGTGAGAACTCAGGTTGACTTGACAGTTCTCTGGCTCAGTCCTTTGGTTCGGGCCTTTAAAGGGAGTTTACACCTTAGGAATTCTAAGAGGAGCAAGTTCATTGGTGGAAATATTTCCTACGCCCCATTGAGTTCTCACATGTCTATTCTCTGGGAGGATAAAAGAAGGCGGCACTTGAGAGATGGAGAGTCTTGTCTGGGCCAAATCTGGGGCAGCTCTCTGGAGGGAGAGAAAGTCTCTACTCCAGGTCAGAGTTGGCGGCAGTTGACACAGCAGATCTCCTCCCAGAGAGCGATCCGCAGTTCTGGAGACAACAGAACTTTACAACTTATAGGTTTTATTGTGATGAGGCAAGCAATTCAGAGAATGTACAGTTAGTCTTTTCTATCAAGAGAGCAGGAAAGAAATACAAATGCTTTCATACTAATTTAAGAAAAGAGAAAGATGAAGTGACCATTCACAGTAACATGGTTATTGAAGAGAGCTGGGACTCAAACCAGTGTACTGAGTTGGAATTCAGTGACATTTTCAATTCATCTCAGCTGTTACCCCTGGATATTTACCCATTTGATTGGGTAAACCCAATGGTTGCCAAGAAGGCATCAATCTACCTATCCCAAATATTTCTGTCACTCAAAAAACTACCTGCCTTCCTAGTAGAAAAGGACCTATTTTAAGCCCAGACCTAAAACTACTCAACACAGAACTATGATTTTGGAGAAGATGCAAGTTACCCTTTAAGATATTTTAACCTGACAAAGCTGTGCATGTAGGCAGAAATTTGGGGAATGACTTGTGACAAAGGGAAAAGGATGACAATGGATAAAATTAAAATAGCCAAACCATGACCAAGTAGGATTTATACAGGAAATATAAGGCTGGTTCAATATAAGAAAACCATTAGCATAGTTGACTATATTAATAACAAAATTAACAACAAAAATGTATGATTATCTCAATAGATGCAGAAAAAGCATTTGATAAAATCTAACATTCATTCCTATTAAAAACCAATAGAGATTATAAGAACAAATGGATTTTTCCTTAAAATTAAATGAAATGGAAGAATACCTTCAAAAATATAGCTTGCCCAGATTAACAGAGGAAGAAGTAAGTAGTCTAAATAGTCCCATCTCAGAAAAAGAAAAAGAACAAGCTATTAACCAACTCCTAAGAAAAAGTCCCCAGGACCAGATGGATTTACATGTGAATTCTACCAAACATTTAAAGAACAACTAACTCCAATGCTATGTAAACTATTTGAAAAAATAGGGATTGGAGGAGTCCTAGCAAATTCCTTCTATGACACAAACATGGTACGGATACCTAAACCGGGTAGATTGAAAACTGAGAAAGAAAACTATAGACCAATTTCCTTAATGAATATTGATGCTAAAATCTTAAATAAGATATTAGCAAATAGACTTCAGAAAATCATCCCCAGGATAATACACTATGACCAAGTGGGATTTATACCAGGAATGCAGGGCTGGTTTAATATTAGGAAAACTATTAGTATAATTGACCATATTAATAATCAAATTAATAAAAACCTCAATAGATGCAGAAAAAGCATTTGATAAAATCCAAGATCCATACCTACTAAAAATGCTTGAGAGTATAGGAATAAACGGACTATTCCTTAGAATAATCAGGAGTATATATTTATGACCATCAGTAAGCATAATATGCAATAGAAATAAACTGCAACCTTTCCCAGTAAGATCAGGAGTGAAACAACATTGACCACTATCACCATTACTATTCAATATAGTACTAGAAACGCTGGCCTCGGCAATAAGAGCCAAGAAAGAAATTCAAGGAATTAGAGTAGGAAATGAGGAAATCAAACTATCACTCTTTGCAGATGACATGATGGTATACTTAGAGAACCCCAAAGACTCTGCTAAAAAGCTATTAGAAATAATTCAGAAGTTTAGCAAAGTGGCAGGATACAAAATAAATCCACATAAATCCTCAGCATTTTTATACATTACCAACACAATCCAACAGCAAGAGATACAAAGAGAAATTCCATTCAAAATAATGGTCGATAGTATAAAATATTTGGGAATATATCTACCAAAGGAGAGTCAGGAATTATATGAGCAAAATTACAAAACATTTGCCACAAAAATAAAGTCATATTTAAATAATTGGAAAGACATTCAATGCTCTTGGATAGGCTGAGTGAATATAATTAAGATGACAATATTCCCTAAACTAATCTATTTATTTAGTGCTATACCAATCATACTTCCAAGAAACTATTTAAATAACCTAGAAAAAAATAACAACAGAATTCATATGGAACAACAAAAGGTCGAGAATTTCAAGGGAAGTAATGAAAAAAAAAATAAGTGAAGATGGTCTAGCTGTACCTGATCTAGAACTGTGTTATAAAGCAACAGTCACCAAAACCATTTGGTATTGGCTAAGAAATAGACTAGTTGATCAGTGGCATAAGTTAGGTTCACAGGGCAAGATAGTGAATAAAAATAGCAATCTAGTGTTTGAAAACCCAAAGATCCCAAATTTTGGGATAAGAAGTCATTATTTGACAAAAACAGCTGGGAAAACTGGAAATTAGTATGGCAGAAACTAGGCATGGACCCACATTTAACACCACATACTAAGATTAGATCAAAATGGGTCCAAGATTTAGGCATAAAGAACGAAATCATAAATAAATTGGAGGAACATGGGATGGTTTACCTCTCAGACTTGTGGAGGAGGAAGGAGTTTGTGTCCAAGGGAGAACTAGAGACCATTATTGATCACAAAATAGAACATTTTGATTACACCAAATTAAAAAGTTTCTGCACAAACAAAACTAATGCAAACAAGATTAGAAGGGAAGTAATAAATTGGGAAAACATTTTTACAGTTAAAGGTTCTGATAAAGGCCTCATCTCCAAAATATACAGAGAATTGACTTTAATTTATAAGAAATCAAGCCATTCTCCAATTGATAAATGGTCAAAGGATATGAACAGACAATTTTCAGATGATGAAATTAAAACTATTTCCACTCATATGAAAGAGTGTTCCAAATCACTATTGATCAGAGAAATGCAAATTAAGACAACTCTGAGATATCATTACACACCTGTCAGATTGGCTAAGATGACAGGAACAAATAATGATGAATGTTGGAGGGGCTGTGGGAAAACTGGGACACTGATGCATTGTTGGTGGAGTTGTGAAAGAATCCAACCATTCTGGAGAGCAATCTGGAATTATGCCCAAAAAGTTATCAAAATTTGCATACCCTTTGACCCAGCAGTGCTACTCCTGTATGTGTCAAAATGTTTGTGGCAGCCCTTTTCATAGTGGCTAGAAGCTGGAAGATGAATGGATGTCCATCAATTGGAGAATGGTTGGGTAAATTATGGTATATGAATGTTATGGAATATTATTGTTCTGTAAGAAATGACCAACAGGAGAAATACAGAGAGGCTTGGAGAGACTTACATCAACTGATGCTGAGTGAAACGAGCAGAACAAGATCATTATACACTTCAACAATGATACTGTACGAGGATGTATGCTGATGGAAGTGGATATATTCAACATAGAGAAGAGCTAATCCAACTCCAATTGAATATTGATGGACAGAATCAGCTACATCCAGAAAAGGAACACTGGGAAATGAGTGTAAACTGTTATTTTTACCTTCTGAATCCAATTCTTCCTATACAACAAGAAATTCGGTTCTACACACATGTATTGTATCTAGAATATACTGTAATACATTTAACATGTATAAGACTTCCTGCCATCTGGGGGAGGGGGTTGGGGGAGGAAGGGAAAAAATCTGAATAGAAGTAAGTGCAAGGGATAATGTTGTAAAAAATTACCCATGCATATGTACTGTCAAAAAAAAAAAAAGTTATAATTATAAAATAAAATAAAAATTAAATTTAAAAAAATTGTCTGTAGAGGGCCAGGAGGTAAGAATCCCTTCCAGGTTTTGAGACTTATGGTAACTTGGCTCACCAAAACTCCCTTACTGAAATAACAGAGACTACTTATCAATATAAGAAATTAATGATATAGACAGTGAAGCAAAATGCAAACACTACTTTGGATTAAAAGCTAAACCTTTGAATTTAGGACAGCAAAGAATGTCCACAAGGAAACTGAAGATATTTGGGAGAAAGATACCTGAGAAAATGATATAATAAACTTTACTCTGATGCCTATCTCAACTATTTACATCTCTGTCTAAGTAACCAAGATTCAGGGCTTAATCATTTACATCATAGCAAAATTTTGTTAGGCTGTAGGAATTTTAAAAGTACACTTTGTATCAAACCCGTGAGCATTTGAGGTGTATGTGTGTGTGTGTGTGTGTGTGTGTGTGTGTGTGTGTGTGTGTGTGTGATCAATACTAAGGTATTTATGGGTTATGTATTTAGGGGCTGAAATGACTTGAAATAAATGGACTCCATGTTGGACCATCCTTGTGGGTCTCTTCCCTTCTCTACTTCTCCACTAAGACCAAGGACTCTGGCTGGTCCTGAGATGCTCTAGCTAGCTAGTTCACATGGTATATTTTGGCACTCTGTATGGAGGCTCTAGAAAGCATAGTATGTTTTGGCACCCAATGTGGGGTAGTGGCTGTGAGGCTCTGGATGAGAGGCTCTACATTCACCAGCTCAACTCATAGGATCAGTTCAGTGGAGAAGTGCCAGTGACCCGGAATAGGGTAAGTGTAAAAATAGGCAAGTGAGAAGATTTAGTAAGGGCTAAACTAGTCACTTTGCTTTTTCAGCTAAAATGAGGCAGATAGTAAGAAATGGACCTACCTCTTGAGGGAAGTATGAAACAGACTGTCAGACTTCTGGATGAGACTGGATCAGACTGACAGTCTCAACCAGTCTCCCCTCTGAGTCTGACTTTGTCCCCAGTTTAAATACCCTATTACAATTACATCATCACAGTATACTGACTATGTGTGAACTAGAGAATTACTAAATACTAAGTATATCTGTGAACTCGAGAATAATCATCTCATCAATTCCACTGAGTTAACATCTTGCTTCAAGTATACTTGTCCTGAGTTCTGGCCCTCTACAACTTTGTGTCAAATGTTTGTGGCTGCTGCTCTTAGCTTCAGTAAGAAAAACATTTCCAAAAGTTATTTTGTTACATTTCATGGATGATATCTTGGGGTGTGCAATTGAGTTGCAAATGTTAAAAGCATGTGTACAAAAGACCATAGAAACATTAAAAGAACAACCAATTGTAAATTGTACCAAGAGAAATTTCAAAAGCATGCTCCTTTTCCATATTTAGGATATGAAGTATGGCCTAAGGTGCTTAGAGTCCAAAAACTTTCTTTAAGAACAGAGAAGTTGAACACCTTAAATGACTTTCCAAAATTGACAGGAGATATCCCATGGAGGTGTCTGGTGTTAGGTTAAACTACCTATCAATTAAAACCATCATGACATTTTAAGAGGAGACCCAGCTTTAGATTCACCATGTCAGCTTACAAAAGAACCTCAAGAGACTTAATTATTATTAATTGAGACTCTAACCTCCCAGAAATCCAGTGCTGTGCTTATACTCCCAAGATAGGTCTCAGCCAGAGACCTCAGAGAGGTCAGCCTTCAAGGAACAAGAAGTGGCCTTTGATGGTACATTCTTGCTCTGATTCCTACTTCACTCAGCCCTCTAGAGCCCATTCACAAGTCAGGCTATCCTGGCTGGGGAGACATTTGAATCTGCCCAATCCTTATTCTCTGACTGCTTGCTCATTATTGAAAAGAAAAATTAATCAAATAAAAAGAGATTTTAAAAAGCTAACTGAAGCTGTGACCCTGGGAAAGTCACTTAATTCCAATTGCCTCAGCAAAAATCAAACAAAAAACAAACAAACAAACAAAAAAAACGACTGAAGAAAATCATGCATTAAAAACTAAAATGAGGCAAAGAATATGAGACATCAAAAATCGGTTAAAAAAAAAAAAAACACAACCTAAAAAGGAAGAAAAAATGAAATTGAATGTAAAGTATCACACAGTTATTGTTATTATTATTTTACATTTTGTTAAAGCTTTTTATTTACAAAACATGCCTGGGTTATTTTTCAACTTTGACCCTTGCAAACCTTTCTGTTCCAAATGTTTCCCTTCTTGCGCCCAATCCGCTCCACTCGAAGGCAGGTATTCTAATACATGTTAAATGTTCAAATTTATGTAAAACCCAATATATATACACACACATATTTATACAGTTACATTGCTGCACAAGAAAAAATTGGGTAAAGAAGGAAAAAAAAAAAAAAAACCTCTGAGAAAGAAAACAAAATGCAATCGAATATCAAGAAGAGAATCAGAATACTATGATGTGGTCCATACTCAGTTCCCACATCCTCTCTCTGGGTGTAAATGGACCTTTTTATCACTGAACAATTGGAACTGGTTTGAATCATGGTATTCTTGAAGAGAACCACGTCCATCAGGATTGATCATCATATAGTTTTGTTGCTGCTGTGTATAATGATCTCCTGGTTCTCCTCATTTTACTCAGCATCAGTTCATGTCAGTCTCTCCAGGCCTCTTGAAATCATCCTAATGGTTGTTTCTTACATAACAATAATATTCCAGAACATTCATGCACCATAATTTATTCAGCCTTTCTCCAAGGAAAGGGCATCTATTCAGTTTACAATTTCTCATCACTACAAAGAGGGCTGCCACAAACATTTCTGCATATATGGATCCCTTTCCCTTCTTTAAGATCTCTTTGGGATATAATCTCAGCACAAACACTGATGGGCCAAAGGGTATGTACAATTTGATATCTTTTTTCAACACAGTTCCAAATTGCTCTCCAGAATGGTTACATCAGTTCACAGTTCCACCAACAATATGTCAGTGCCCCAGTTTTCCCACATCCCCTCCAACATTTGTCATTACCTTTTCCTGTCATTTTAGTCGATCTGAGAGGTCAGAGATGTCTTAATTTGGATTTCTCTTCTCAGCTGTGATTGGGAGCACCTTTTCATATAACTATTTATAATTTCAGTTTTCTCATCTAACAATTCTCTGTTCATATCCTTTGATCATTTATCAATAGGGAAATGGAGAGAGTTGCAAGAAGAAATAGAAGGCAAGTCTATAATAGTGGGAGATCCAATCTTGCACTCTCAGAACTAGATAAATCAAACCACAAAACAAATAAGAAAGAAATTAAGGAGCAAAATAGAACATTAGAAAAATTGGGTATTATAGATCTTTGGAGAACCCTGAATGATGATAGAAAGGAGTATACTTTCTTCGCAGCAGTTCATGGAACCTATACAAAAATTGACCATATATTAGGACATAAAGATCTCAAAATTAAATGCAGGAAGGCAGAAATAGTAAATGCTTTCTTCTCAGATCATAATGCAATAAAAACTACATTCAACAAGAAGTTGGGGTAAATAGACCAAAAAATAATTGGAAACTAAATAATCCCTTCTTAAAGAATGATTGGGTGAAGCAGCAAATTATAGAAACTATTAATAATTTCACCCCAAATGCCTGCCATCTAGGGGAGGGGGTGGAGGGAAGGAGGGGAAAAATTCAGAACAGAAGGGAGTGCAAGGGATAATGTTGTAAAAAAAAAAAAAATTACCTATGCATATGTACTGTCCAAAAAAAGTTATAATTATAAAATTAATTTTAAAAAATAATAATTTCAACCAAGATATTGACAACGATGAGACATCATACCAAAATTTGTGGGATGTAGCTAAAGTGGTGATAAGGGGAAATTTTGTATCTTTAGAGGCTTACTTGAATAAAATAGAGAAAGGGAAAATCAATGAATTGGGCCAACAACTTAAAAAGCTAGAAAAATATCAAATTAAAAACCCACAACCAAATACTTGAAATTCTAAAATTAAAAGGAGAAATCAATAATATTGAAAGTAAAAAAAAAAAAAAAACTATTTAATTAATACATAAAACTAAGAGTTGGCTTGATGAAAAAGCCATTAAAATAGATAAACCTTAGGTAAATCTGATAGGAAAAAGGAAAGAGGAAAATCAAATTGTTAGTCTTGAAAATGAAAAGGGGGATCTTTTCACAAATGAAGAGGAAATTAGAGCAATAATAAGGACTTATTTTGCTCAACTTTATGCCAATAAATTTGATAACTTAAGTGAAATGGGTGACTACCTCCAAAAATATAGGCTTCCTAGATTAACAGAGGAGGAAATAAATTGCTTAAATAGTCCCATTTCAGAAAAAGAAATACAACAAGCTATTAATCAACTCCCCAAGAAAGTTGGCCCAGATGGATTTACATGTGAATTCTACCAAACATTTAAAGAACAATTAACCCCAATGTTATATAAAGTATTTGGAAAAATAGGGGATGAAGGAGTCCTACTAAACTCCTTTTATGACACAGATATGGTACTGATACCTAAACCAGGTAAGGTGAAAACTTAGAAAGAAAAGTATAGACCAATCTCCTTAATGAATATTGATGCTAAAATCGTAAATAAGATATTAGCAAAAAGACTTCAGAAAATCATCACCAGGAAAATAAACCATGATCAAGTAGGATGTATACCCGGAATGCAGGGCTGGTTTAATATTAGGAAAACTATTAGTATAAGTGACCATATTAATACTCAAATTAACAAAAACCATATGATCATCACAATAGATGCAGAAAAAGCATATGATAAAATACAACATCCATTCCTCCTAAAAACACTTGAGAGAATAAAAATGAATGGACTATTTCTTAAAATTGTGAGGAGCACATATTTAAAACTGTCAGTAAGGATCATATGTAATGGGGATAAACTGGAACATTCCCCAGTAAGATCAGGAGTGAAACAAGTTGCCCACTATCACCATTACTATTCAATATTGTTTTAGAGATGCTAGCCTCAGCAATAAGAGTAAAGAACTAGATTAAAGGAATAAGAGTAGGTGATGAGGAAATCAAACTATCACTCTTTGCAGATGATATGATGGTATACTTAAATAACCCCAGAGATTCTAATAAAAAGTTATTAGAAATAATTCACAACTTTAGCATAGTTGCTGGATACAAAATAAATCCACATAAATCCTCAGCATTTCGATACATCACCAAGAAAATGCAACAGCAAGAGTTACAAAGAGAAATACCATTGAAAGCAACTGTCAAGAGTATAAAATATTTGGGAATCCATCTACCAAAGAAAAGTCAGGAATTATATGAGAAAAATTACAAAACACTTGCCACAAAAATAAAGTCAAATTTAAATAATTAGAAAGATATGAAGTGCTCTTGGATAGGCCGAGTGAATATGATAAAGATGACAATACTCCCTAAATTAATCAATTTATTTAGTGTTATGCCAATCAGACTCCCAAGAAATTATTTTAATGACTTCGAAAAAGTAACAACAAAATTCCTATGGAAGAACAAAAGGTCGTGAATTTCAAGGGAATTAATGAAAAAAAAAAATCAGATGAAGATGGCCTAGCTGTAGCTGATCCAAAGCTATATTAGAAAGCAGCAGTCACCAAAACCATTTGGTATTAGCTAAGAATTAGAGTAGTTGATCAGTGGAACAGGTTAGGTTCATAGGACAAAATAGTGTACAACTATATCAATCTAGTGTTTGACAAACCCAAAGATACCAACTTTTGGGATAAGAACTCATTATTTGAAATGGACTGAATTGGTATAAATTTTATATATATTTAAGACATGAGGCCTTGATCAGGACTGTTGAATGTAAAATGTTTTCCCACTTAATTGCTTCTCTTCTAATCCTGTCTGCATTAGTTGTTTATACAAAAACTTTTTAACTTAATATCACAAAATATCTATTTTTTGTGATCAATAATGATCTCTGGTTCTATTCTATTAATTATGCTTAAATCAGGTCAACTAATCCCTCTATTCTTGTGAACAGCATTTCCATGGCATTCTTGTTGGCAAAAATGAGAAACATGAGGAATGGATCTCATTGAAAGCCATTGTGCATCAAAAATAGGCAACTTTTTAGAAAGCAATGTATATTAAAAATAACAAATTTACTTGCAAAAAGTTAGGCAAATTCTGCAGGAATGGGGAACATTTATGGGTAAGTATCTCTCAAGGTTTGTGGTTTCCAACCCCAGTTACCACCTATCTTCTATAAGGTGCACCTTTGTTTTGAGTAGAAATAAGGAACTTAGCTTGCTAACTAGTCTTTACACAAAGAAAAGTGTGCTACCAGCAGATTGGAGCACACACCCTGTCAGCTTGCACAGTCTCATACAAACTTGTTTTCATGAAAATAAATCTCCCCCCACCTCCTCCTTTCCAGCCCCCACTCAGAGCTAAAAATTAAGGAACTGATCTATAATTCTGTTATAAGACAGGAACTGAAGAACCTGGAACAGTCAGGAAGGAGAAAGAGTGGGGGAAATGGGTTCCACATTGTTTTATAAAAAAGATCCTTGAATCCATGAGATTTGATGAGACTACTGAGAATGTTTGGAAACAGAAGAGTAGAAGGTCTCCAAATTCAGAGAGTAGAATAGAAAAGATTTGACATCTTCTAAATATAAATTGCTCAAGAATATATTTGACACTGAGCAGAACCAGGAGATCATTGTACACTTCAACAACAATACTGTATGAGGATGTATTCTGATGTTAGTGCATATCTTTAACAAAGAGTAGATCTCATTCAGATCCAATTGATCAATGGACGGACAGAATCACCTACACCCAGAGAAGGACCACTAGGAAATGAGTGTAAACTGTTTGCACTTTTGTTTTTCTTCCCAGCTTATTTTTACCTTCTGAATACCATTCTTCCTGTATAACAAGAAAATTCGGTTCTGCACACATGTATTGTATCTAGGATATACTATAATATATTTAACATGTATGGCAATGCCTGCCATTTAGGGGAGGGGCTGGAGGGAAGGAGGGGAAAATTCAGAATAGAAGTGAGTGCAAGGGTTAATGTTGTAAAAAATTACCCATGCATATGTACTGACAAAAAAAGAGTTATAAATATAAAATTAATTTAATAAAAGAATATCTTTGGGGCACCTAGGTGACGTAGTAGATAGAGCACCAGCCTTGAATTCAGGAGGACTCGAGTTCAAATCTGGCCTCAGACACTTAACACTTCCTAGCTGTGTGACCCTGGGCAAGTCACTTAACCCCAGCCTCAGAAAAAGAAAAAAAAAAAAAAAGAATATCTTTGACACAAATATATTTTGGGATGACTCAGTACCAGAATTTTCCTTTGATTATTAACATTAATAATGGGAAGTTTTGCTTGGTCATTCTCTATTTCAGGTAGGTGAGAGAGGTACAAGGATTTTTTTTCCTTATAAAAAAATTTATTTTTAACATAAAAGTAAAGTGTTAGGTATAATCTACAAGTGTAGCTAAAAGAATTCTTGATTCAAGATCAAGATTTCAAAGATAGAGAATATAGAGAAAAGATAGATAGAAAATGATTTTATAATTTCTTCTAAAAATATCTTCAACACTGATGAAAATGACAACAATCAAAAACATTTCTTTTTTAATTTTGAAATTCATACAAAGGGAATCAAATGAACATTTTAAATTTACACAAAACAGAAAAATATGCCAAGGAACATATCTGCAAAGTCTGGATTTCTTGAGTAGAAATGAATTCAATGAAACATTTTTTCAAAGCTTTCTCTGTCCTTCTATTTCATTTATCATTACTGTAATAATGCCTTCCTTCTTGCCTTAGAGGATCAGGGGAGAAACAATCCCATGGCTAGTACACTTCCCACGGCTGCTAACCTCTCCTATCCAAAACAGGAAAAAGGAAAAAAAAAAAAAAAGTTTCACTGCAGTGTGTATTCTGTCATGTCTAGCAAGATGGAAGCTGAAAATAAAGGCCTTTCCACACTGATTGCATTTAAAAGGTTTCTCTTCAATGTGGACTCTCTGATGTGTAGCAAGATGGGGGCTCAATCTAAAAGTCTTTCTACACCAATTACATTCACAAGCCTTCTCTCCAATGTCAGTTTCCTTATGTCTTCCTAGAAAGAAGATATCTTTACAAGTTTTTCCACACTCAAGACTTAAAATGTTCATCAGGTTCTTTTCTAATACACATATACTGATAAGTAAGAAGAATCGAGTTCTCACTGAAAACCTTCTCACTTTTTTAAATTACGGAAAGCATTTCTTCAGTATCACTTTTCTCATGGCCACTTGTAAGGGCCCTTTAAATGGGCGGACACAGTGCATCGGGAGATTGAGGCCCAGAAATAATTTCTGTGGATATTAGGACTGCCCTTGGGCGGGATCCTGGCCATATTGAGATAGCTTCGTAATGGGTGACTCTCTCGCTGATTGGCTGTGTGTGTGACCTCACAGGCCCTATGTAAGCCCACTGCAGGCAGCAACCGCCCTCTTTAACCTGGTGCTCTTCACTCTGGCTCCCTAGCCTGGGTGGCCAAGCCAAGATGGGTAGCCAAAAGAGGTAAGGGTTTTGGTAGTGAACACATGGGTCTTCTGACCAGGTGTTCACCAGGGAACCAACAAGTCAGGGCATCAGTTAGGGCATTATGTGAGTAGGTATAATAAAGGCTTTCAAGATTACACGTGGTTGTTCTTGAGTGCGCTACCGGTTACTAAGCTATAGATTCAAGAGATTGTGGCTAGAGACCTTAGAAGGCCTCAGAGGAGGCGAGCCGGGTAGAGCTCACACTGCAAATGACAGTGGTCAAAGGTACTCTGGTGGGTCTAGGACAGACTAGTAATTGTAACTGCCAGGAAGGCATGTTACAAATGGCGCTCAACGTGGACGCATCAGAAATTATCAGGTTTTGAAAATATTTAATATTCAGAATTAAGATTCTGAAAGATCCGGTAGAAACGCCACTTAAGAGGGAAGACAGAGAAGTAATATGGACCCAGGTAAATCTGGGATCAGGCTCAAAGACACAGCTGAACATAATGCTTATATCAAGAGGTTAAAGAGCCAGATGGAAGATCTTTTAACAAAGATCACCACTGAAG
Source organism: Sminthopsis crassicaudata (assembly GCF_048593235.1). Classification (NCBI taxonomy): domain Eukaryota; kingdom Metazoa; phylum Chordata; class Mammalia; order Dasyuromorphia; family Dasyuridae; genus Sminthopsis; species Sminthopsis crassicaudata. The sequence continues at coordinate 653,327,083 of NC_133619.1, forward strand.
AACAGCAGGAAGCTCGTAATCAAGCTCCACAAAGGCTATCCCCACACCTATTAGATATAGCTCAGAGAGGGAGCAACCTAGAGCTAATGCGTATGTATGACAGTATAGAGTATAAAATGCCACAGCAAGAGTTGCTGGAATTGCAGGTTAAACTACAGATGGAGATAGAGAAAGAAGAAAAAGCTAGGTTACTACAGATAGAACAGGAAGAGTTCAAACCAGTGGCAGAAACTAAGGAAGGAAATAAACGAATCACATGGACTTCAGTTGTAGAAATTCTTCTTAGCGTTTTGTTGGTTTACCTTGTGCATTGTTGTTTTAAGGAATTTATTGATTACTCTTTCATTGAGAAGAAGTTTAGTTCTTTTTATGTGCAAAGCTCAGGTTTGATTTTAAATCAGCCTTTGGGGAATTTTCTAATTCTTCCCTCTGCCTCACCTTCTTGGGCCAAGGGAGAAGGGGGAGGAGGAAAAGGAAGGGCGATAATATCATCAGCACTGCCCATTAATCCATTTAAAACTCCTGTGTCTTCATTTCAAAGGACAGGAGTAGGCTTTATGCCCCAAGGCAAAAAGGAATTGTGGGGTATTGAGTATAATCAGAAAAGTTTTAAAAATACAGTTGAGTTAATTTCTAAGAAACCTTACAGGGACAAGACCTTGCAGTTAGAGAGAGTGGAGTTTTATACTTGTAAAACTGCTAGGATCGTCTTTGGAGAGTTGAAACTCCTCTTTTCTTACCTCGTGGATTTTCCACTTCCACAGGTGAGCTTGATTTCCCAACCCCCCACGGGTACTTATAAAACAGTGTCTATGTCTAGAATGGGTTGGAAAATTGCTGTTTTAATCACTAGAATAAATAGACAGTGTGTGATCTTTGACCCAGGAGGAAAATATCAGATTTATTGATTCACACTCCTGGAGTACAATTCGGTATCAGAAACTCAAACTTTGATTTTTAGGCAAAAGAATTCAGGGATATAGCCGAGTGTTCTAGTAAAGTCATTACTGCACAGACTATCCCCAAGATCTTCTCTTCTAAACAAGAGAAGGGAATTTTGGGATATGTGATTGCTTACAATTTTAAATTTTGATTTTACATTTTTAAACATTTTTGATTTTACATCTTCAAAGTATTTTGATTTTACATTTTAAAGTTATTTTGGTTTTATATTTTTAATCTATTTCGTTTTTACACTTTTAAATTATTTTGGTTTTACATTTTTAAATTCTTTGCATTTTACCTTAGCAATGCACTTCGGGCATACACAGAAAGTGCAGCTAAGTGACAGACTGACTTTTGTCTGACTTGTTAATCTTTTTGACAACAACTTTGTTTCCACTGTGATGTGGAAAGGCCTGGATGGCATTTGGAAAGGCCCAAGTTGGGCCCCGGGGACATTCCTTCCTAGGTGCAGATCCAGCAGCAGAGTTCATCCCCACCAGAGACATTTGTAACCTGGGGATCCAAGAGAAGGACCAGACAACAGTCCAGAGAGACCAGCCAGATGTCCGCAGCCCTTCAGACGCTGATGGCAGCGATGCCCCTCCTGACCGTGACCAGAGACACCAGACACAGTTCCAGTGTTGCAGCTGAAATGGACTGTTTTGGGTGATACGCAATATAAAGACTGTAAATGGACAATGGGCCTGCTTGCTTCCCCCGTGGCCACTTGCCATATGGTGGCCTGGGAAGAGGATTTGCCCTATGCTTTCTATTGAAGGACTATGCTTTTAAATTAGTGGGTGAAAAACCAACACACCCACCTGCCGTTGTTATTGAGACAATGTTACTGGACATGACTGCTTATGTGCACCTGTGAAACTAGAATTGTTCTAGAATTGTGAAAAGTGCAATAGAGAATTGTGATAAGCTAGAATTGCTCTAGGATTGTGAAAAGTGCAATAGAGAATTGTGATAAGCTAGAATTGTTCTAGAATTGTGAAAAGTGCAATTGAGAATTGTGATAAACTAGAATTGTTCTAGGATTGTGACAAGTGCAATTGAGAATTGTGATAAGCTAGAATTGTTCTAGGAGTGTGAAAAGTGCAACAGAAAATTGTAAGAAACTAGAATTGGTCTAGAACTGTGATAAATGTAACTAGAATTGTGACAACCTACCTACTGATATTTGTTAACTAGAATTGTGATGTTTTACCTTGTTGACTTCCCACCTCAGTGTTGACATCCTACCTCATTGGCATCCAATCTCTTTGGCCTATTATCTCGAGTATGACTTTGATGAATGGGTTGAACATTTGGGCCACTGTTGAGCCTGGTTCTCATTGTCATACTTCTGTTTACTGATCTGCTGCTTTGTACCTCCTTGGGCATAACACTCTGTCATCTCATGGATCAAGTGAACTATAGCTGGTGCTAAAAGTTTAGCTTGGTGAGATGTGCGGTTCCCGCAAAACAAGAGAAAGGGAATTGTAAGGGCCCTTTAAATGGGCGGACACAGTGCATCGGGAGATTGAGGCCCAGAAGTAATTTCTGTGGATATTAGGACTGCCCTTGGGCGGGATCCTGGCCATATTGAGATAGTTTTGTAATGGGTGACTCTCTCGCTGATTGGCTGTGTGTGTGACCTCACAGGCCCTATGTAAGCCCACTGCAGGCAGCAACCGCCCTCTTTTTTTTTTTTTTTTTTTTGATTTATTTTTTTTTTATTATATATATATATATATATATATATATATATATATATATATATATATATTTTATAATATTATCCCTTGTATTCATTTTTCCAAATTACCCCCCCTCCCTCTATTCCCTCCCCCCGACGACAGGCAATACCATACATTTTACATGTGTTACAATATAGTCTAGGTACAATACATGTGTGTGAATATCATTTTCTTGTTGCACAATAAACATTAGAATCCGAAGGTACATGCAACCTGAGCAGACAAATATTAGTGCTAACAATTTACATTCCCCTCCCAGTGTTTCTTCTCTGGGTGTATCTACCTCTGTCCATCATTGATCAACTGGAAGTGAGTTGGATCTTCTTTATGTTGAAGATTTCCACTTCCATCAGAATACATCCTCATACAGTATTGTTGTTGAAGTATACAGTGATCTTCTGGTTCTGCTCATTTCACTCAGCATCAGTTGATTTAAGTCTCTCCAACCCTCTCTGTATTCCTCCTGCTGGTCATTTCTTACCGAGCAATAATATTCCATAACTTTCATATACCACAATTTACCCAACCATTCTCCAACTGATGGACATCCATTCATCTTCCAGTTTCTAGCTACAACAAAAAGAGCTGCCACAAACATTTTGGCACATATATGTCTCTTTCCGCTCTTTAGTATTTCTTTGGGATATAATCCCAGTAGTAGCGCTGCTGGGTCAAAAGGTATGCACAGTTTGATAACTTTTTGGGCATAATTCCAGATTGCTCTCCAGAATGGCTGGATTCTTTCACAACTCCACCAGCAATGTATTAGTGTCCCAATTTCCCCACATCCCCTCCAACATTTGTCATTATTTGTTCCTGTCATCTTAGCCAATCTGACAGGTGTGTAGTGGTATCTCAGAGTGGTCTTAATTTGCATTTCTCTAATCAGTAGTGATTTGGAACACTCTTTCATGTGAGTGGATATAGTTTCAATTTCTTCCTCTGAGAATTGTCTGTTCATATCCTTTGACCATTTATCAATTGGAGAATGGTTCGGAGCAACCGCCCTCTTTAACCTCGTGCTGTTCACCCTGGCTCCCTAGCCTGGGTGGCCAAGCCAAGATGGGTAGCCAAAAGAGGTAAGGGTTTTGGTAGTGAACACATGGGTCTTCTGACCAGGTGTTCACCAGGGAACCAACAAGTCAGGGCATTATGTGAGTAGGTATAATAAAGGCTTTCAAGATTACACGTGGTTGTTCTTGAGTGCCCTACCGGTTACTAAGCTATAGATTCAAGAGATTGTGGCTAGAGACCTTAGAAGGCCTCAGAGGAGGCGAGCCGGGTAGAGCTCACACTGCAAACGACAGTGGTTAAAGGTGCTCTGGTGGGTCTAGGACAGACTAGTAATTGTAACTGCCAGGAGGGCATGTTACAGCCACTGAGGTCTGAAGTGCACTTCACAGCTACATCCCATTGATTACCTGGAACCAAGGGCTCTAGCTCTTCAGTGAAGCATTTCCTGTATTCACTACCTTGAAGATAATCACTTCCTGAGGTCACTTTCTTACAGTGAATTAGGATCACTACAGACCATCTGAATCTCTTTCTAATTCCATAGAGTTCACAATCACTCTTTGGATATTTATCTCCTTTGAAAATAAAATCGTGCAATTCCTTCAAATAGAAGTCAAAGGGACCATCAACCATGAATATTTGCAGGTCGTGGTTTTTCACAAAAGTTCCCAGCTTTTTACTCATCTCATTTACTGTGAACCCAGTTTCTACATCTGAACAAACATATACACAAAAAGACATGCACACATGTATATACACAAATAGTAATGTAAGATAAGAGTCACTACAGATTGTCAGTAACCTGAATATACAAAGCATCACAGGTGAACTCAGTGCAAGCAACGGCTTTTAATACAAGTCACATTTAAGAGACAGATTGGAGGCAACAAGGTGGTTCAGTGGATAGAGCACCAGCCCTGAAAGCAGGAAGACCTGAGTTCAAATCTGGCCTCAGACATTTACACTTCCTAGCTTTGTGACCCTGGGCAACTCACTTAACCCCAATTGTCTCAGCAAAAGTTCTAATAATAATAAAAGAGATCTAGATCATGTGTGATACATGAATCCCTAAGTACTAGACTAGTCAGAGAATTATCCTCTCCCAATGAAATATACACATTCAGTAAAGGCAGGAGCCCAAGCCGTACCAAATACTTAATGACAGCAAATTAGAGTCTTTTTTCTGATGGAATATTTTTTCCTAATTAATGAGACTTGAGTTCAAATCTGGCCTCAGACACTAAACACTTCCTATTTATGCACGTCACTGAACACCCATTTCTTTAGCCAAAAAACAAAAAAAAGTATAGGAAAGGGGATTCTACCTCAATGTTTAATGAATGACACAGGAAAAAAAAAAATAAAAAGACATGAGAAAGATACCAAAGATTAGAACAGAAAAGATTTATGCCATCTCCTAAATAAAAATTGCTCAAGAATATATTTGAGATAAATATATTTTGGAATTAGAAAGTACAGGAATTTTGCATTGATTATTAACATTTATAATGGAAAGACTTACTTTTTTTTTTTGTCCTTCTCTATTTCAGGTGGGTGAGAGACATATAAGGATTTTTTTTCCTATAAAAATATTTGTTTTTGAAATAAAAGTAAAGTGTGAGGTATAATCTAGAATGTAACACGGAGATTTCTTGATTCAAGATGTACAGTTAAAAATAGAGGTCATAAAAATAATTTTATGATTTCTTGCAATAATTTTTGTAATAATATCATCAACACCGGTGAAAATGCCAACAGAAAACCATCAATATCTGATTTCTTTAAATTTACACAAAACAGAAAAATATGTCCAGAAACAAATGGGCAAAGCCTGAATTTCTTTTTTGAGTTGTAATGAATTTAATAAAACACTTTTCAAGGCTTTCTCAGTGCTTCTGTTCTATCACTACTGTAATAATAGCTTCCTTATGATTTTCGATTAGAGGATCAGGGAAGGAACAATGCAGTGGCTAGTATAGGTCCCATTGCTAATCTTTCCTATCCAAAATAGAAGGGAAAAAAAAAAAAAAAGCAATCATCAAAAAAACCTTATACTGCAGTGTGGATTCTGTGATGTCTTGCAAGATGGGAGTTCCATGTAAAGGCCTTGCCACACTGATTACACTTAAAAGGTTTCTCTCCAGTGTGGATTCTCTGATGTCTAGCAAGACTGGAACTACATGTGAAAGCCTTTCCACACTGATCACACTTAAAAGGTTTCTCTCCAGTGTGGATTCTCTGATGTGTAACAGGATTGGAGCTAGATGTAAAAGACTTTCCACAGTGATTACATTTAAAAGGTTTCTCTCCAGTGTGCATTCTCTGATGATCAGCAAGACTGACACTCCATGTGAAAGCCCTTCCACATTGATTACACTTAAAAGGTTTCTCTCTAGTGTGGATTCTCTGATGTCTAGTAAGACTGGAACTACATGTGAAAGCCTTTCCACACTGATTACACTTAAACTTTTTCTCTCTAGTGTGGATTCTCTGATGTGCAACAAGATTGGAGGTAGTTCTAAAAGCCTTTCCACACTGATTACATTTACAAGGTTTCTCTCCAGTGTGGATTCTCTGATGTTTAACAAGATTGGAGCTAGATGTAAAAGCCTTTCCACACTGATCACACTTAAAAGGTTTCTCTCCAGTGTGGATTCTCTGATGTACAGCAAGATCAGATTTGGTAATGAAAGCCTTTCCACATAGATTACACTTAAAAGGTTTCTCTCCAGTGTGCATTCTCTGATGTACAGCAAGATCAGATTTGGTAATGCAAGCCTTTCCACACTGATTACACTTAAAAGGTTTCTCTCCAGTGTGGATTCTCTGATGTGTAACAAGACTGGAGCTAGATGTAAAAGCCTTTCTGTAAAGGGCTAGAACTGAGCAATGCACTTGGATGATGAAGCACGTGAGACTAATTGCCAATTGGATGGTTCCCTATTAACTTGTTTAAGGTTGACCCTCCCCAGCTGTTCTGTGCTGACTTGATTGGTGAGACAAAGAGAGGGAAGTGACTTGTGTGGGAGGAGCAAGAGAAACTTGGGTGGTGGAACTCACGCTCACTTGCACTCGTGACCTGGCGTTGGAGGCGACGGTAAAGATCTAGAATAAAGACATTTAGTGATCCTGACTCTTGCTGATTTCTGGAAAGATAGAGTTCCAGCATTTGGCGTCCAACGTGTGGCTGGCACCCTACTTCCACCGAAGTCCCCCTGTGACCAGGAGATTAGGTGAGTATTCTAATAGAAATAAGGAACTTACCTTGTTAAGGACTAAATCAGCAATCTCTAGTAACTGAGATGGGGCAGATGTTGGGTAAATCCTGGGCCTCAGCTGACCCTGCTCCAACCCCAGCCCCTGCCTCATCTAGCAATGCTATAGAGGATATAATTAAGATAATTGATGAGAAAAGTTTACTTGTTCCCATCCCACAAATGAATAACCTCTTACACTCATTGATTCGCACGTCCCCTTGGTTCTTAAATGAAGAAAAACTATGTATAGATAAATGGAAGCTAGTGGGACTTGAAATGAAAGAATTTTACTCAAAAAATGGGAATTGTCAAATTTTCCCAGAGGTATTTTACCTATACAACTTGATTCTATTAGACTTAAGCTATCAAGAAGAGTTTAGAAGAAGGAAGAGTTCTAAAAAGGCTCAGAGAAGGAAGCGTGAGGAACAAAAGATAGAAGATAGGCAAACTCAGGACATTGCCAGAGGGCAAGGGGATTTGAATGAGGAATCTGAGGGTGTAGACTCTGATTGTCCTGAAGAAATTTCAACCCCACCTAGAGAGCAGATTATTGATCAGCCCACATCCACTCCACCTTCAGGGACGGAGGGAGGAGGAGTAGTGGGAGGGGCGGTGACCTCATCAGCGCCCCCCCCTCCTCCCACACAGAGCCCCCCCTCCCAACAACTGCCCACTCCTGTAACTAGATTAGAAAGAGGGCTTATTGAAGCAATTGAAAATGGAAAAGAAGTAGATAATGATTTCAAACTTCAAATTTTTCCCGTGATTACCGAACCATTCTCCAATTGATAAATGGTCAAAGGATATGAACAGACAATTCTCAGAGGAAGAAATTGAAACTATATCCACTCACATGAAAGAGTGTTCCAAATCACTACTGATCAGAGAAATGCAAATTAAGACCACTCTGAGATACCACTACACACCTGTCAGATTGGCTAAGATGACAGGAACAAATAATGACAAATGTTGGAGGGGATGTGGGAAAACTGGGACACTAATACATTGCTGGTGGAGTTGTGAAAGAATCCAGCCATTCTGGAGAGCAATCTGGAATTATGCCCAAAAAGTTATCAAACTGTGCATACCCTTTGACCCAGCAGCGCTACTACTGGGATTATATCCCAAAGAAATACTAAAGAGCGGAAAGAGACATATATGTGCCAAAATGTTTGTGGCAGCTCTTTTTGTTGTAGCTAGAAACTGGAGGATGAATGGATGTCCATCAGTTGGAGAATGGTTGGGTAAATTGTGGTATATGAAAGTTATGGAATATTATTGCTCGGTAAGAAATGACCAGCAGGAGGAATATAGAGAGGCCTGGAGAGACTTAAATCAACTGATGCTGAGTGAAATGAGCAGAACCAGAAGATCACTGTACACTTCAACAACAATGCTGTATGAGGATGTATTCTGATGGAAGTGGAAATCTTCAACATAAAGAAGATCCAACTCACTTCCAGTTGATCAATGATGGACAGAGGTAGCTGCACCCAGAGAAGAAACACTGGGAGGGGAATGAAAATTGTTAGCACTAATATCTGTCTGCCCAGGTTGCATGTACCTTCGGATTCTAATGTTTATTGTGCAACAAGAAAATGATATTCACACACATGTATTGTACCTAGACTATATTGTAACACATGTAAAATGTATGGTATTGCCTGTCGTCGGGGGGAGGGAATAGAGGGAGGGGGGGTAAATTGGAAAAATGAATACAAGGGATAATATTATAATATATATATATATATATATATATATATATATATATATATATATATATATATATATATATATATATATATATATAATAAAAAAAAAAAAAAAAAATTTTTCCCGTGATTCAACAGCGTAATTCTGCAGGTCAAGAGAGTAGAAGATATGCTCCTTTTAATATGGATGTCCTTAAAAACCTGAAAAAATCTTGCACTGTCTTTGGGGCTACATCAGATTATGTTAAAATGTTAATACACAATTTGGCTTATGAAACCTTAACCCCTAGTGACTGGAAAGTCATTGCAAAAGTGTGCTTAGAACCTGGACAAAATTTGTTGTGGCTTTCTGAATTTACTGAGCTCTGTAGAATTCAAGCCCAACAAAATAGTCAAAATGCAGCTAATACTTCCATCACCTATGACCTACTAATGGGTATAGGTTCTTATGCAGATGCTTTGGTACAGATTAATTACTCCATAACAGCATTTGAGCAAATTTCTGCTGCTGCTATCAAAGCATGGGCTTCTCTCCCCAGTAAAAACTACAAGGGTGAGACCTACACAAAAATTGTACAGGGACCAAATGAACCTTTTGCTGATTTTGTGGCACGTTTGCAGACAGCTGTCATACAGGCCAATGGTGAAAATGAAGTAACAGACACTTTGGTGAGGCAACTTGCTAGAGACAATGCCAATGAGGTTTGTAGAAGGATTATACTAGGACTACATAAGGATGCTCCTTTAGAGGAGATCATAAGACGCTGTGCCGCAATGGGCACAAATACCTTTTATAGCCAGGCTATGGTGCAGACTTCCCAAGATCCCAACATGGGGAGACAGGATCCCTTTTGGCAAGGGGTTTCCCGAGAGACTCGTCAATGCTTTCAATGCGGTAAAGTAGGCCATTTGAAAGCTCAATGTTGGCACAGAGACAGAGTGAGAAGACAGGCTGGGAGAACAAGACCCAAAACCCCATGTCCAAAATGCAACAGAGGACTCCATTGGGCCTCAGAGTGTAGACTGATTCAGGGAAACGGGATGAGGGGCCCAGCTCCAGGGCCCCAAGCAAAAAACACTTGGGGCATGATGGCAGCCGATGCCACACCCAGAGAGTGCCTCCAAGTCCAATACCCAGACATGACCAATCAGCAAGGAAGCCATCTGAGGGGAGAAAGGGATTACACAATCAGTCAGCCAGGAAGCAACATGATGGGAGAAAGGGACTACAATTAGGGAGGATAGAGTTGTATGCAGCTGGGACAACTGAGATACCCCCTGGAGAGGTGAAATCTGTTCCTCTCCAACCTATGGATCCCTTGCCTCCAGGAACAGTAGGCTTGACCATTTCACCTCCTGAGAGTACTTACAAGACAGTGTTCATTCATACACTGATGTGGGAAACTGGGGAATGTGTAGATAATATCCCAGTCACTAACACAGGGAGACAATGTGTGACTTATCAACCAGGGGAAGTAGTAGCATCGGGTTTATTGATACAGACTCCTAATAAGCAACCTGGTGACAGTCACCCATGTTCGGACTCCAAGCAGAAAAACCCAGGAATATACTGGACAGCAGCTGTGACAGCTGACCGACCTATGCTCACCATCTATATAAATGGCATAGCATTAGAAGGACTGGTGGACACAGGTGCAGATCGCACAGTCATTAGAGGTGCCAACTGGCCCAGTCACTGGCCAAAGACTAAGGCAGACACCTACATGTCTGGGGTAGGAGGATCAATAGCAGCTGAAGTTAGTGCTACCCCTTTAAGATGGGTATTTGAAGGTGAAACAGGAGTTTTTACTCCTTTTATAGTTGAAAAAATCCCCATCAATCTGTGGGGAAGAGACATTTTACAACAATTAGGGTTAAAAATGAGTACTTCGGTTTTTTAGGCAGGGCTGCTGTTGAAGGCCTGCCAACACTTTCACCTGTTCCTATCCAGTGGAAAACTGATACACCAGTGTGGATAGAACAGTGGCCCTTAGATAACAATAAAATTCAGGCCTTACTAGATATAGTACAGGAACAACTTAATCAAGGACACTTACAACCTTCTCTAAGTCCTTGGAATTCCCCAGTATTTGTTGTAAAAAAGAAATCTGGAAAATGGAGAATGTTGACTGATTTAAGAAAGGTAAATGAACAGATGGAAACTATGGGAACTCTTCAACCTGGACTTCCATCTCCTACTCAGTTGCCTAGAGAATGGCCTCTGTGGGTTATAGACATTAAGGATTGTTTCTATTCTATCCCTCTAGATAAGGACGATATGAAAAGATTTGCCTTTTCAGTGCCCAGCGTTAACTTAGCTGAGCCTTATAAAAGATATGAATGGACAGTTTTGCCACAGGGAATGAAAAACAGCCCTACTATGTGTCAAATGTATGTTGCTGCTGCTCTTAGTCCAGTAAGAAAAGCATTTCCAAAAGTAATGTTATTACATTACATGGATGATATATTGGGATGTGCACCTGAGGAACAAATGTTAGAAGCATGTCTACAAAAAACCATAGAAACACTAAGGAATTATAAATTGCACATAGCTCCAGAAAAGATTCAAAGACATGCTCCTTTTCAATATTTAGGATATGAAGTATATCCTAAGGTGCTTACAGTACAAAAACTCTCCTTAAGAACAGAGAAGCTAAACACCTTAAATGACTTCCAGAAATTGATAGGAGATATCCAATGGATGCGTCCCGTGCTAGGCTTGACTACCTGTCAATTGCAACCATTATATGACATTTTAAGGGGAGACAGTGCTTTAAATTCACCATGCCAGCTTACAAAAGAAGCTCAAGAGGCTTTGAGACAAGTTGAACTGGCTTTATCCAATGTGGTTGAAAGAGTCACTCAAAAACCCTTGGAAATATCAGTTTTTGCTACACAAGAGGCCCCCACAGCAGTCCTTCATCAAGGAGACAGTGTGATAGAGTGGGTGAACCTCCCAGCACAACCAGAACAAAGCGTTATTCCTTACCCAGTGCTTGTGGCTAGAATTTTATTAAAGGCCATTAAACGAGCAGTACAATTATCTGGGACAAGACCTGACAAGATATATACCTTTTATACTAATGCACAAGTTAATGTGTGCTGCGAAACCATCCCAGAGTGGCAAATTTTATTAACCATGGCTCCAAATTTTGCACACGGGTCTCCATTAAAGATAACCAGACTGCTACATAATTGGCAATGGATTCTTGAAGAAAAGGTTTCTAAAGTTCCTCTTAAAGGACCAACTATCTTTACAGATGCATCCAAACATAATATTTGTGCTGTGTATTCTTGTGACTTAACCATAAAGAGAGTTATCAGAACTCCTTTTCAGTCCACTCAGCAGAATGAATTGTATGCAATCATTCTAGCTCTTGCTTATTATCCGGGAGACATAAATATAATATCTGATTCAGCCTATTCAGTAGGTGTGGTACAAAGAATTGCCACAGCCCAAATAAAATTTGTAGCCTCCAATATATATCAGCTCTTTAAAGAGCTTCAAGAGCAAGTGAGAAAGCATCCGGGTAAGATTTATATTTTGCATGTCCACTCCCATAGTGGACTTCCAGGTCCTATTTTTGATGGTAATTCAAAGGCAGATAGCCTTCTAACCATGCTGGCCAGTACTCCTTTATTTCAAGAAGCACAAGAGTCTCATTCTAAATATCATCAGGCTGCCCGAGCTTTACGTTTGCAGTTTGGAATAACAAGAGAAGAAGCTAGGAGCATAGTAAAAGCCTGTACAGCTTGCCTTCCTTTCCATGCTCCTACACTCCCTCCAGGGAAGAACCCTCGTGGTTTGAGACCTAATGAAATTTGGCAAATGGATGTGACCCATTATAAATCTTTTGGTCGTCTATCTTTTATCCATGTCGTGGTAGACACCTTTTCAGGATTCACATTTGCAATACCAGCAGCAAAAGAGACAGCCCGAGTGGTCACTGAATTCCTTATACAAGCATTTGCAATTATGGGCGTGCCACAAGCAATAAAAACAGACAATGGACCTGCATATACATCTAAACATTTTACACACTTTTGTGCACAGTATAAGATTTTACACACCATGGGCATACCCTTTAATCCTCAAGGGCAGGCAATAGTAGAGAGAAGAAACAGAGATATTAAGACACTCCTCCAAAAACAAAAGAAAGGGGGAGCCACGGGTAACCCTAGAGAACTTCTAAATTTAGTTCTCTATACCATTAATTTTTTAATTTTTGACAAAGATGCACTGGCTCCAGCAGACAGGTTTTATAACTCACCGGAAGGGCAGTGTCCAGTGCGAGCAGCTCCACTGTCTTTAGATAATCGCCAAGTGATGTGGAGAGACCCAGAAAGTGGTGAATGGAAGGGACCAGATAGGTTAACTGCTTGGGGGAGAGGGTTTGCTTGTATCTCTACAGATGGAGAAGGAATCAGATGGGTGCCAACGAGCCGTATTCGCCTTGTCCATCGGAGAGAGACAGAGCAGACCCTTGAAACGAAGGAGAAGGCCCAAGAAACATCGGGTGGTTCCGTTGCTGACTGTGCCCACCACTGAAAGAACCTGGCAGTTATGGCGTTTGACCCATGGACATCAAAAACTGTTGGACTTGAAAATCCTCAGAAATCATTGGATTCTCTGAGACATCATAAGACTATTGTAGGACTTGAAAGTCTCAGGAATCATTGGATTCTCTGAGGCATCATAAGACTGTTGCTGGACTTCAAAATCTTGTGGGGATCATTGGATTCCCTAACAAATAAAAAGACTGATGTGGGATTTCAAAAACTTGTGGGGATCATTGGATTCCCTAACAGTGAAGCAATGGACAATAGATTGGTTTTGGACTATTTCTTGGTTGCTGAAGAAGGGGTATGTGTGTCTGGTGTCTACATACCCTCCTTCTAGGACTTCTGGAAATCTCTTACAATACCATGTTGATTTATATTGTTTGTTATATCACTATTTGCATGTACAATTCCTGTTTGTTACACCACATCGAGTCTGCACTGATTGTGGGGAGAGTCACCACTAATAGCCTCTGCGTTATTGCTATGTGCTTGTGTAATAACTCCCATGCTGATGGGTTTGTGCATACTTGTCTCTAATAAGGCCCTTCAATCCAGAAACCCGCTAGCAAATCCCCACTTCTCTTTGGTGCTTTTCATCTCCCTTCCTGAGATGTCAGGGAGGGCGTGATTATCTCCTTTTTAGTGCTTTCATCTCCCCTCCTGAGAAGTCAGGGGGGGCGTGATCACCTCCTTTTTGGGGTTCTCATCTCCCTGAAAGGTCAGGGATGGCGCGACCTCCTGTGGTCTAAAACAAAAGAAAGCGGGAGATGTAAAGGGCTAGAACTGAGCAATGCACTTGGATGATGAAGCACGTGAGACTAATTGCCAATTGCATGGTTCCCTATTAACTTGTTTAAGGTTGACCCTCCCCAGCTGTTCTGTGCTGACTTGATTGGTGAGACAAAGAGAAGAAAGTGACTTGTGTGGGAGGAGCAAGAGAAACTTGGGTGGTGGAACTCACGCTCACTTGCACTCGTGACCTGGCGTTGGAGGCGACGGTAAAGATCTAGAATAAAGACGTTTAGTGATCCTGACTCTTGCTGATTTCTGGAAAGATAGAGTTCTAGCACCTTTCCACACTGATTACATTTAAAAGGTTTCTCTCCAGTGTGGGTTTTCCGATGTGCAGCAAGAGTGACACTCCATATGAAAGCCTTTCCACATTGATTACACTTAAAAGGTTTTTCTCCAGTGTGGGTTTTCTGATGTTCAGCAAGACTGACACGCCATGTGAAAGTCTTTCCACACTGATTACACTTAAAAGGTTTCTCTCCAGTGTGGATTCTCTGATGTGCAGCAAGATTGAAGCTGAATGTAAAAGCCTTTCCACACTGATTACATGTAAAAGGTTTCTCTCCAGTGTGTATTCTCTGATGTAAAATAAGATGGGAGTTGAATATGAAAGCCTTTCCACACTGATTACATGTAAAAGGTTTCTTTCCAGTGTAGGTTTTCTCATCTTTTGCTAGAATGGAGATATTTGTAAAAGTTTTTCCCCGTTGATTGCTTAAGTAAGTCTTTCCATACTACTGGGATTATATCCCAAAGAAATACTAAAGAGCGGAAAGAGACATATATGTGCCAAAATGTTTGTGGCAGCTCTTTTTGTTGTAGCTAGAAACTGGAAGATGAATGGATGTCCATCAGTTGGAGAATGGTTGGGTAAATTGTGGTATATGAAAGTTATGGAATATTATTGCTCAGTAAGAAATGACCAGCAGGAGGAATACAGAGAGGGTTGGAGAGACTTAAATCAACTGATGCTGAGTGAAATGAGCAGAACCAGAGGATCACTGTATACTTCAACAACGATACTTTATGAGGATGTATTCTGATGGAAGTGGAAATCTTCAACATAAAGAAGATCCAACTCACTTCCAGTTGATCAATGATGGACAGAGGTAGATACACCCAGAGAAGAAACACTGGGAGGGGAATGAAAATTGTTAGCACTAATATCTGTCTGCCCAGGTTGCATGTACCTTCGGGTTCTAATGTTTATTGTGCAACAAGAAAATGATATTCACACACATGTATTGTACCTAGACTATATTGTAACACATGTAAAATGTATGGGATTGCCTGTCGTCGGGGGGAGGGAATAAGGGAGGGGGGGTAATTTGGAAAAATGAATACAAGGGATAATATTATAAAATATATATATATATATATATATAATAAAAAAAAATTAAAAAAAAAAAAAAAAAAAAAAAAGAAAAATGATTTGTCCGGCTTCTCCTGATTCTATTGTCCTGTCTATTGCTGTCTTTAACTTGGAGGCATAATCTTGGATGGATTCTTGAGGCCCTTGGTTTTTTTTTTTTTTTTTTCTCTGAGGCTGGGGTTAAGTGACTTTCCCAGGGTCACACACCTAGGAAGTGTTAAGTGTCTGAGACTATATTTGAACTCAGGTCCTCTTGAATTCAGGCCTAGTGATTTATCCACTGGACAACCTAGCTGCCCGGGAGGCCCTTGTCTAATGGAAGATGATTGTTGTTGTATTGTTCCTTCCTTCTTAATCTTTCCCCAAGCTCTCAAATCCCTATACCTGAATAACAGGCAGAGGTGTACCATCTGATTCTCTACAGAAGAATACTGGCTTGTACCTACAGAAGCCTGGAAAGCATCTTCATGATTGGGAGGATTATGAGTCTTTATAAAATGTCTCACTGCTTTCTCATATTGAGCTTGCCATAACAATGCTTGTCCAGGAGTCAAGCGCCCATTTGAAAGCAGTTTCTGGTCAGATGGAGTAAAATTTCCAAAATGTTCTAAGGTTTGTAGCACAAAAAGTGAATTGGGACCATAATCATTACAGGCTTGCTTAATGTCCTTCAACACAATGGGTGTGTATGCCCGTCCCTGATCAAACCAATCCACTGGGAACAAGTCCTTTTCCCACTCCCAGATATCTTCCTCATTAGCAGCCCCTTGCAATATTGCTTGTGCTACTTTTGTATTTCGTCACTAGATGGAGCTGCAACATAGGCAGACACCTTTGCTTGATTCAATTGTTGCAATTGTTCTGTAAGTTCTTGTATCCCCTTCTGCAGCTACTTCAGGTCCACAAACCCCTCCCCCTCATGTGCTGTTTTTTCTTGTCCTATTATTTTCCATTTCCTCAGTATAACCACCTGGCTTCTTGTCTCTCCGTTTACTCAAAGATGGATATTCTGGAGAGTCTCAAAACTATCTGTCCTCATCCTCACTAGCATCCTCTACTATTGAGTCACCCGAATGCATAATTACATCTCGGTCTAAGCAACCAAGATTCAGGGCTTAATCATTTACATCATAGCAAAATTTTGTTTAAGCTGTAGGAATTTTAAAAGTATACTTTGTATCAAACCTATGAGCATTTGAGGTGTATATATATATATATAAAATGTGTGTGTGTGTGTGTGTGTGTGTGTGTGTGCGTGTGTGCGTGTGTGCGTGTGTGTGTGTGTCTGATCAATACTAAGGTATTTATGGGTAACATATTTAGGGGCTGAGAAGACTTGAAATAAATGGACTAGATGTTTAACCATCCTTGTGGGTCTCTTCCCTTCTCTACTTCTCCACTAAGACCAAGGACTCTGGCTGGTCCTGAGATGCTCTAGCTAGCTAGTTCACATGGTATATTTTGGAACTCTGTGTGGAGGCTCTAGAAAGCATAGTATGTTTTGGCGCCCAATGTGGGGCAGTGGCTGTGAGGCTCTGGATGAGAGGCTCTACATTCACCAGCTCAACTCATAGGATCAGTTCAGTGGAGAAGTGCCAGTGACCCGGAATGGGGTAAGTGTAAAAATAGGCAAGTGAGAAGATTTAGTAAGGGCTAAACTAGTCACTTTGCTTTTTCAGCTAAAATGAGGCAGATAGTAAGAAATGGGCCTCCCTCTTGAGGGAAGTATGAAACAGACTGTCAGACTTCTGGATGAGACTGGATCCGACTGGCAGTCTCAACCAGTCTCCCCTCTGAGTCTGACTTTGTCCCCAGTTTAAATACCCTATTACAATTACATCATCACAGTATACTGACTATGTGTGAACTAGAGAATTACTAAATACTAAGTATATCTGTGAACTCCAGAATAATCATCTCATCAATTTCACTGAGTTAACTCCTTGTTTCAAGTATACTTGTCCAGAGTTCTGGCCCTCTACAACTTTGTGTCAAATGTTTGTGGCTGCTGCTCTTGCTTCAGTAAGAAAAACATTTCCAAATGTTATTTTGTTACATTTCATGGAAGATATCTTGGGGTGTGCAATTGAGTTGCAAATGTTAAAAGCATGTGTACAAAAGACCATAGAAACATTAAAAGAACAACCAATTGTAAATTGTACCAAGAGAAATTTCAAAGGCATGCTCCTTATAGGATATGAAGTATGCCCTAAGGTGCTTACAGTCCAAAAACTTTCTTTAAGAACAGAGAAGTTGAACACCTTAAATGACTTTCTGAAAGTGATAGGAGATATCCAATGGATGTGTCTGGTGTTAGGCTTAACTACCTATCAATTAAAACCATTATATAACATTTTAATAGGAGACACTGCTTTAGATTCACCATGCCAGCTTACAAAAGAACCTCAAGAGACTTAATTATTATTAATTGAGACTCTAACCTCCCAGAAATCCAGTGCTGTGCTTGTACTCCCAAGATAGGTCTCAGCCAGATAGTCAGAGAGGTCAGGTGGGGGGCCCCAGCCTTCAAGGAACAAGAAGTGGCCTTTGATGGTCCATTCTTGCTCTGATTCCTACTTCACTCAGCCCTCTAGAGCCCATTCACAAGTCAGGTTATCCTGGCTGGGGAGACATTTGAATCTGTCCAATCGTTATTCTCTGACTGCTTCTTGGTCAATATTGAAAAGAAAAGGTAATCAAATAAAAAGAGATTTTAAAAAGCTAACTGAAGCTGTGACCCTGGGAAAGTCACTTAATTCCAATTGCCTCAGCAAAAAAACAAACAAACAAACAAAAAAACAACTGAAGAAAATCATGCATTAAAAACTAAAATGAGGCAAAGAATATGAGACATCAAAAATCGGTTAAAAAACAAAAACAACCTAAAAAGGAAGAAAAAAATGAAATTGAATGTAAAGTATCACAGTTATTGTTATTATTATTTTACATTTTGTTAAAGCTTTTTATTTACAAAACATGCCTGGGTTATTTTTCAACTCTGATCCTTGCAAACCTTTCTGTTCCAAATGTTTCCCTTCTTGCCCCCATCCCCTCCCTTCAAAGGCAGGTATTCTAATACATGTTAAATGTTCAAATTTATGTAAAACCCAATATATATACACACACATATTTATACAGTTACATTGCTGCACAAGAAAAAATTGGGTAAAGAAGGAAAAAAAAAAAAAAAAAAAACCTCTGAGAAAGAAAACAAAATGCAATCGAATATCAAGAAGAGAATCAGAATACTATGATGTGGTCCACACTCAGTTCCCACATCCTCTCTCTGGGTGTAAATGGACCTTTTTATCACTGAACAATTGGAACTGGTTTGAATCATGGTATTCTTGAAGAGAACCACGTCCATCAGGATTGATCATCATATACTTTTGTTGCTGCTGTGTATAATGACCTCCTGGTTCTCCTCATTTTACTCAGCATCAGTTCATGTCAGTCTCTCCAGGCCTCTTGAAATCATCCTGATGGTTGTTTCTTACATAACAATAATATTCCAGAACATTCATGCACCATAATTTATTCAGCCATTCTCCAAGGAAAGGGCATCTATTCAGTTTACAATTTCTCATCACTACAAAGAGGGCTGCCACAAACATTTTTGCATATATGGATCCCTTTCCCTTCTTTAAGATCTCTTTGGGATATAATTTCAGCACAAACACTCCTGGGCCAAAGGGTATGCACAGTTTCATATCTTTTTCATCACAGTTCCAAATTGCTCTCCAGAATGGTTACATCAGTTCACAGTTCCACCAACAATATGTCAGTGCCCCAGTTTTCCCACATGCCCTCCAACATTTGTCATTACCTTTTCCTGTCATCTTAGTCGAGCTGAGAGGTATGTAGTCCTTTCTCAGAGATGTCTTAATTTGGATTTCTCTTCTCAACAGTGATTGGGAGCACCTTTTCATATAACTATTTATAATTTCAGTTTTCTCATCTAACAATTCTCTGTTCATATCCTTTGATCATTTATCAATAGGGAAATGGAGAGAGTTGCAAGAAGAAATAGACGGCAAGTCTATAATAGTGGGAGATCTTAATCTTGCACTCTCAGAACTAGATAAATCAAACCACAAAACAAATAAGAAAGAAATTAAGGAGCAAAATAGAACATTAGAAAAATTGGGTATTATAGATCTTTGGAGAACCCTGAATGATGATAGAAAGGAGTATACTTTCTTCGCAGCAGTTCATGGAACCTATACAAAAATTGACGATATATTAGGACATAAAGATCTCAAAATTAAATGCAGGAAGGCAGAAATAGTAAATGCTTTCTTCTCAGATCATAATGCAATAAAAACTACATTCAACAAGAAGTTAGGGGTAAATAGCCCAAAAAATAATTGGAAACTAAATAATCCCTTCTTAAAGAATGATTGGGTGAAGCAGCAAATTATACAAACTAGTAATCATTTTACCCCAAATGCCTGCCATCTAGGGGAGGCGATGGAGGGAAGGAAGGGGAAAATTCAGAACAGAAGGGAGTGCAAGGGATAATGTTGTAAAAAAAAATTTACCTATGCATATGTACTGTCAAAAAAAATGTTATAATTATAAAATTAATTTCAAAAAATAATAATTTCATCCAACATAATGACAACGATGAGACATCATACCAAAATGTGTGGGATGTAGCTAAAGTGGTGATAAGGGGAAATGTTATATCTTTAGAGGCTTGAATAAAATAGAGAAAGAGAAAATCAATGAATTGGGCCTACAAGTTAAAAAGCTAGAAAAAGACCAAATTAAAAAGCCCCAACCAAATACTTGAAATTCTAAAATTAAAAGGAGACATCAATAATATTGAAAGTAAAAAAAAAAAAAAAAAAAAAAAACTATTAAATTAATACATAAAACTAAGAGTTGGTTTGATGAAAAACCCAATAAAATAGATAAAACTTAGGTAAATCTGATAAGAAAAAGGAAAGAGGAAAATCAAATTGTTAGTCTTAAAAATGAAAAGGGGGATCTTTCCACCAATGAAGAGGACATTAGAGCAATAGGGACTTACTTTGCCCAACTTTATGCCAATAAATTTGATAACTTAAGTGAAATGGGTGACTACCTCCAAAAATATAGGATTCCTAGATTAACAGAGGAAAGAAATTGCTTAAATAGTCCCATGTCAGAAAAAGAAATACAAGAAACTATTAATCAACTCCCCAAGAAAAAAATCCCCAGGCCCAGATGGATTTCCATGTGAATTCTAACAAACATTTAAAGAACAATTAACCCCAATGTTATATAAAGTATTTGAAAAAATAGGGGATGAAGGAGTCCTACTAAACTCCTTTTATGACACAGACATGGTACTGATACCTAAACCAGGTAAGGTGAAAACTGAGAAAGAAAAGTATAGACCAATCTACTTAATGAATATTGATGCTAAAATTGTAAATAAGATATTAGCAAAAAAGACTTCAGAAAATCATCCCCAGGAAAATACACTATGATCAAGTAGGATTTATACCCGGAATGCAGGGCTGGTTTAATATTAGGAAAACTATTAGTATAATTGACCATATTACTAATCAAATTAACAAAAACCATATGATCATCACAATAGATGCAGAAAAAGCATATGATAAAATACAACATCCATTCCTCCTAAAAACACTTGAGAGAATAGGAATAAATGGACTATTCCTTAAAATAGTGAGGAGTCCATATTTAAAACTATCAGTAAGCATCATATGTAATGGGGATAAACTGGAACCTTTCCCAGTAAGATCAGGAGTGAAACAAGTTGCCCACTATCACCATTACTATTCAATATTGTTTTAGAAATGCTAGCCTCAGCAATAAGAGTAAAGAACTAGATTAAAGGAATAAGAGTAGGTGATGAGGAAATCAAACTATCACTCTTTGCAGATGATATGATGGTATACTTAGAGAACCCCAGAGATTCTAATACAAAGTTATTAGAAATAATTCACAATTTTAGCATAGTTGCTGGATACAAAATAAATCCACATAAATCCTCAGCATTTTGATACATCACCAAGAAAATGCAACAGCAAGAGATACAAAGAGAAATACCATTGAAAACAACTGTCAAGAGTATAAAATATTTGGGAATCCATCTACCAAAGAAAAGTCAGGAATTATATGAGAAAAATTACAAAACACTTGCCACAAAAATAAAGTCAAATTTAAATAATTAGAAAGATATGAAGTGCTCTTGGATAGGCTGAGTGAATATGATAAAGATGACAATACTCCCTAAATTAATCAATTTATTTAGTGTTATGCCAATCAGACTCCCAAGAAATTATTTTAATGACTTCGAAAAAGTAACAACAAAATTCCTATGGAAGACCAAAAGGTCGTAAATTTCAAGGGAATTAATGAAAAAAAAAAATCAGATGAAGATGGCCTAGCTGTAGGTGATCCAAAGCTATATTAGAAAGCAGCAGTCACCAAAACCATTTGGTATTAGCTAAGAATTAGAGTAGTTGATCAGTGGAACAGGTTAGGTTCATAGGACAAAATAGTGTACAACTATATCAATCTAGTGTTTGACAAACCCAAAGATACCAATTTTTGGGATAAGAATTCATTATTTGAAATGGACTGAATTAGTATAAATTTTATATATATTTAAGACATGAGGCCTTTATCAGGACTGTTGAATGTAAAATGTTTTCCCACTTAATTGCTTCTCTTCTAATCCTGTCTGCATTAGTTGTTTATACAAAAACTTTTAAAATTAATATCACAAAATATCTATTTTTTGTGATCAATAAGGATCTCTGGTTCTATTCTATTAATTATGCTTAAATCAGGTAAACTAATCCCTCTATTCTTGTGAACAGAATTTCCATGGCATTCTTGTTGGCAAAAATGAGAAACATGAGGAATGGATCTCATTGAAAGCCATTGTGCACCAAAACTAGGCAACTTTTTAGAAAGCAATGTATATTAAAAATAACAAATTTACTTCCAAAAAGTTAGGCAAATTCTGCAGGAATGGGGAACATTTATGGGTAAGTATCTCTCAAGGTTTGTGGTTTCCAACCCCAGTTACCACCTATCTTCTATAAGGTGCACCTTTGTTTTGAGTAGAAATAAGGAACTTAGCTTGCTAACTAGCCTCTACACAAAGAAAAGTGTGCTACTAGCAGATTGGAGCACACACCCTGTCAGCTTGCACAGTCTCATACAAACTTGTTTTCATGAAAATAAATCTCCCCCCACCTCCTCCTTTCCAGCCCCCACTCAGAGCTAAAAATTAAGGAACTGATCTATAATTCTGTTATAAGACAGGAACTGAAGAACCTGGAACAGTCAGGAAGGAGAAAGAGTGGGGGAAATGGGTTCCACATTGTTTTATAAAAAAGATCCTCGAATACATGAGATTTGATGAGACTATTGAGAATGTTTGGAAACAGAAGAGTAGAAGGTCCCCAAATTCAGAGAGTAGAATATAAAAGATTTGACATCTTCTAAATATAAATTGCTCAAGAATATATTTGACACTGAGCAGAACCAGGAGGTCATTGTACACTTCAACAACAATACTGTATGAGGATGTATTCTGATGTTAGTGCATATCTTTAACAAAGAGTAGATCTCATTCAGATCCAATTGATCAATGGACGGACAGAATCACCTACACCCAGAGAAGGACCACTAGGAAATGAGTGTAAACTGTTTGCACTTTTGTTTTTCTTCCCAGCTTATTTTTACCTTCTGAATACCATTCTTCCTGTATAACAAGAAAATTCGGTTCTGCACACATGTATTGTATCTAGGATATACTATAATATATTTAACATGTATGGGAATGCCTGCCATTTAGGGGAGGGGCTGGAGGGAAGGAGGGGAAAATTCAGAACAGAAGTCAGTGCAAGGGTTAATGTTGTAAAAAATTACGAATGCATATGTACTGACAAAAAAAGAGTTATAAATATAAAATTAATTTAATAAAAGAATATCTTTGGGGCACCTAGGTGACGTAGTAGATAGAGCACCAGCCTTGAATTCAGGAAGACTCGAGTTCAAATCTGGCCTCAGACACTTAACACTTCCTAGCTGTGTGACCCTGGGCAAGTCACTTAACCCCAGCCTCAGAAAAAGAAAAAAAAAGAATATCTTTGACACAAATATATTTTGGGATGACTCAGTACCAGAATTTTCCTTTGATTATTAACATTAATAATGGGAAGTTTTGCTTGGTCATTCTCTATTTCAGGTAGGTGAGAGAGGTACAAGGATTTTTTTTCCTTATAAAAAAATTTATTTTTAACATAAAAGCAAAGTGTTAGGTATAATCTACAAGTGTAGCTAAAAGAATTCTTGATTCAAGATCAAGATTTCAAAGATAGAGAATATAGAGAAAAGATAGAGATAGAAAATGATTTTATAATTTCTTGTAAAAATGCCTTCAACACTGGTGAAAATGACAACAATCAAAAACATTTCTTTTTTAATTTTGAAATTCATACAAAGGGAATCAAATGAACATTTTAAATTTACACAAAACAGAAAAATATGCCAAGGAACATGTCTGCAAAGTCTGGATTTCTTGAGTAGAAATGAATTCAATGAAACATTTTTTCAAAGCTTTCTCAGTCCTTCTATTTCATTTATCATTACTGTAATAATGCCTTCCTTCTTGCCTTAGAGGATCAGGGGAGAAACAATCCCATGGCTAGTACACTTCCCACTGCTGCTAACCTCTCCCATTCAAAATAGGAAAAAGAAAAAAAAAAAAACAAACCAACAATCATAAAGAAAAAAAAAAGTTTCACTGCAGTGTGTATTCTGTCATGTCTAGCAAGATGGAAGCTGAAAATAAAGGCCTTTCCACACTGATTGCCTTTAAAAGGTTTCTCTTCAATGTGGACTCTCTGATGTGTAGCAAGATGGGGGCTCAATCTAAAAGTCTTTCTACACCAATTACATTCACAAGCCTTCTCTACAATGTCGGTTTCCTTATGTCTTCCTAGACAGAAGATATCTTTACAAGTTTTTCCACACTCAAGACTTAAAATGTTCATCAGGTTCTTTTCTAATACACATATACTGATAAGTAAGAAGAATCGAGTTCTCACTGAAAACCTTCTCACTTTTTTAAATTACGGAAAGCATTTCTTCAGTATCACTTTTCTCATGGCCACTGAGGTCTGAAGTGCACTTCACAGCTACATCCCATTGATTACCTGGAACCAAGGGCTCTAGCTCTTCAGTGAAGCATTTCCTGTATTCACTACCTTGAAGATAATCACTTCCTGAGGTCACTTTCTTACAGTGAATTAGGATCACTACAGACCATCTGAATCTCTTTCTAATTCCATAGAGTTCACAATCACTCTTTGGATATTTATCTCCTTTGAAAATAAAATCCTGCAATTCCTTCAAATAGAAGTCAAAGGGACCATCAACCATGAATATTTGCAGGTCGTGGTTTTTCACAAAAGTTCCCAGCTTTTTACTCATCTCATTTACTGTGAACCCAGTTTCTACATCTGAACAAACATACACAAAAAGACATGCACACATGTATATACACAAATAGTAATGTAAGATAAGAGTCACTACAGATTGTCAGTAACCTGAATATACAAAGCATCACAGGTGAACTCAGTGCAAGCAACGGCTTTTAATACCCCAAGTCACATTTAAGAGACAGATTGGAGGCAACAAGGTGGTTCAGTGGATAGAGCACCAGCCCTGAAAGCAGGAAGACCTGAGTTCAAATCTGGCCTCAGACATTTACACTTCCTAGCTTTGTGACCCTGGGCAACTCACTTAACCCCAATTGTCTCAGCAAAAGTTCTAATAATAATAAAAGAGATCTAGATCATGTGTAATACATGAATCCCTAAGTACTAGACTAGTCAGAGAATTATCCTCTCCCAATGAAATATACACATTCAGTAAAGGCAAGAGCCCAAGCCGTACCAAATACTTAATGACAGCAAATTAGAGTCTTCTTTCTGATGGAATATTTTTTCCTAATTAATGAAACTTGAGTTCAAATCAGGCCTCAGACACTAAACACTTCCTATTTAGGCAAGTCACTGAACACCCATATCTTTAGCCAAAAAACAAGAAAAAGAATAGGAAAGGGGATTCTACCTCAATGTTTAATGAATGACACAGGAAAAAAATAAAGACATGAGAAAGATACCAAAGATTAGAACAGAAAAGATTTATGCCATCTCCTAAATAAAAATTGCTCAAGAATATATTTGAGATAAATATATTTTGGAATTAGAAAGTACAGGAATTTTGCATTGATTATTAACATTTATAATGGGAAGACTTAATTTTTTGTCATTCTCTATTTCAGGAGGGTGAGAGACATATAAGGATTTTTTTCCTATAAAAATATTTGTTTTTGAAATGAAAGTAAAGTGTGAGGTATAATCTAGAATGTAACGCGGAGATTTCTTGATTCAAGATGTACATTTAAAAGATAGAGGTCATAAAAGTAATTTTATGATTTCTTGCAATAATTTTTGTAATAATATCTTCAACACCAGTGAATCTGCCAACAGAAAACCATCAATATCTGATTTCTTTAAATTTACACAAAACAGAAAAATATGTCCAGAAACAAATGGGCAAAGCCTGAATTTCTTTTTTGAGTTGTAATGAATTTAATAAAACACTTTTCAAGGCTTTCTCAGTGCTTCTGTTCTATCATTACTGTAATAATAGCTTCCTTATGATTTTCGATTAGAGGATCAGGGAAGGAACAATGCAGTGGCTAGTATAGGTCCCATTGCTAATCTTTCCTATCCAAAATAGAAGGGAAAAAAAAAAAAAAAAGCAATCATCAAAAAAAACCTTATACTGCAGTGTGGATTCTGTGATGTCTTGCAAGATGGGAGTTGCATGTAAAGGCCTTGCCACACTGATTACACTTAAAAGGTTTCTCTCCAGTGTGGATTCTCTGATGTCTAGCAAGACTGGAACTACATGTGAAAGCCTTTCCACACTGATCACACTTAAAATTTTTCTCTCTAGTGTGGATTCTCTGATGTGCAACAAGATTGGAGCTAGTGCTAAAAGCCTTTCCACACTGATTACACTTAAAAGGTTTCTCTCCACTGTGGATTCTCTGGTGTACAGTAAGATGGGACCTGGTTGTGAAAGCCTTTCCACACTGATCACACTTAAAAGGTTTCTCTCCTGTGTGGATTCTCTGATGTATAGCAAGATCAGATTTGTTAATGAAAGCCTTTCCACACTGATTACATTTAAAAGGTTTCTCTCCAGTGTGGACTCTCTGATGGGCAGCAAGACCGAACCTCCATTTGTAAGTCTTTCCACACTGATTACATTTAAAAGGTTTCTCTCCAGTGTGGACTCTCTGATGTGCAGCAAGACTGTAACTCCAAGTGAAAGCCCTTCCACACTGATTACATTTAAAAGGTTTCTCTCCAGTATGGGTTTTCCGATGTGCAGCAAGACTGACACGCCACGTGAAAGTCTTTCCACACTGATTACACTTAAAAGGTTTCTCTCCAGTGTGGATTCTCTGATGATCAGCAAGAGTGACACTCCATGCGAAAGCCCTTCCACACTGATTACACTTAAAAGGTTTCTCTCCAGTGTGCATTCTCTGATGTGCAGCAAGATTGAAGCTCAATGTAAAAGCCTTTCCACACTGATCACACTTAAAAGGTTTCTCTCCTGTGTGGATTCTCTGATGTACAATAAGATGGGAGTTGGATATGAAAGCCTTTCCACACTGATTACATGTAAAAGGTTTCTTTCCAGTGTAGATTTTCTCATCTTTTGGTAGAATGGAGATATTTGTAAAAGTTTTTCCCCGTTGATTGCTTAAGTAAGTCTTTCCATACTGAAGATTTAAGCACGGCTTCTGTCTAGGGTGGATTGTCTGATGGTCAAGCGGGAATGATCTATAATCGGAAGCTCTCCTGCATTTAGTACTTTCATGAGACACCTCTCCAGGATGAGGACTAGCAAGAGCTGGATTCCAAGCAAAGGCTTTCCCACACTGATCATATCCATATCTTTTCATTCCAAGGGGGTAAGAAAGAGATGAGTGACAGGATGAGGTTGCTTCACATACATCACTTCCTGAGGTCATTTTCTTTCTGTGATTTAGAACGGAAGGCCATCTGAATCTCTTCCCAAATTCATACAATTCACGATCACTCTTTGGATGTTTATCTTCTTTGAGAAGAAAATCATGCAATTCCTTCCAATTGAAGTCACAGGGACAATCATTCATGAAGCTTTGCATGTCGTGTTCTTTCATAGAAATTCCCAGCTTTTTAGTCATCTCATGTACTGTGAACCCAGTTTCTACATCTGAAGAAGACAAACATATACACAAAAACACATACAAACATGTAGAAACACAAATAATAAATGGAACATAAGAACCACTGCAGCTTGGGACCATATTAACTATATAAAACTTCATAGGTGTACTCAGTGCAAGCAATGGCTTATAATAATCCAAGTCATTTTTAAGAAGAGACAGACAGGAGGCAGCGAGGTGGTGCAGTGGATAGAGCACCAGCCCTGAAAGAAGGAAGACCAGAGTTCAAAGCTGGCCTCAGGCACTTACACTTCCTAGCTGTGTGACCCTGGGCACTTGTCTCAACAAAAATGATGATGATGATAATAATAATAATAAAAAAACAGAGACAGATAATGTGTGAGCCATGAAGAGTACTGGACCAATCAGAGACTTATCCTTTCCCAATGAAATATACACACTTAGCAAAGGCAGAGGCCCAAGGCCAAGATGACTAGCAAATACTTAATGACACTAGATTGGAGTCTTCTTTCTGCTGGAATGGTTTTTCCCAATTAGAGGGAAAACTCAGCCAACACACCATTGAAAACTACAGAGCAGATAAGGAGTAGGCTGCTTTTAGAGATATGTGGGGCAGTACCACATTTACTCATATGGGGAAAAAGTGAACTTCCAAATGAGTTCGATGATAATAGGGAAATTCAGAAGGGATTCAATGAAAAATGAAAACGCTACAAGATTTAAAAGATTACTTTAGATTCCACATCTCTGGGAAGGCAGTGGTTAACTCTCCTAAAAGCATAAACAAAGGTTACAGACATGTTGGTTTTTTGACCCAGTAACTAAAGACAGAGAAAGTTCATTTTTATTTGCTTCTTTTTTCCTAATGGTGTATATGGAAGTCAAAGGGCATATATATATATATATTTATTCATTTAATTTTTGAGGCTGGGGTTAAGTGACTTGCCCAGGGTCACACAGCTAGGAAGTGTTAAGTGCCTGAACCCAAATTTGAACTCGGGTCCTCCTGAATTCAGGGCTGGTGCTCTATCCACCGCGCCCCCTAGCTGCCCCGAATATATACTTCTGTAACTCTTTTGTCATACATCCATAGTGTTCTCCAAATTGAGTGCATCAGTTCATAATTTAAGCAATAATATGTTAGTGTCCCTAACATGATGTTAAAACAATGATATTAAAACATGATATTAAAATAATAATAACTAAATAATAATAATTAATTAATAAAATAGTAATGAAATAATAAAATATTAACATGATATTAAAATGATGTTTTTGATTTGTATGTTCCTAATCAATAATAACTTAGAATATATTCTCTTAAGGTTGTAAACAGTTTTAATTTCTTCATCAGAAGTGACCTATTCCTATCCCTTTGAGTATTGAGAGGTGAGCTCTTCATCTGAGAAGTTTTGTCTAGAAGGGGCCCTTTCTTTTTCTCTTTCCATTGCCTGCTCCTGCCCCTCCCTGAGCCAGAGGTGAAAGAATAGGAGGCTGAGAGCCCAGGCCAATGCAGTTGCCCCTGGAGCTTGCTCTTGGCTAACTTAGCAGAGTCTGCCTAGAGGGCATAGCCTTTTATCTGAGTCAAATCTCTGGCTAGGGAGATGAGGTCCCTCCCAAGATCCTATGAAGGCCTGGAAAACTTCTGGACTTTTATTCACTTTTGCTGCTCAATATGAATAATGTGAGGCATTTATTTTTGGTTTTGGGGAGAGTGGGAGGGAGCTAAGTGTTACCTGTCCTCCCCTCGCCCATTCTTTTAAGCCCATTTTCATGGAGCTTCTCTAAAAAATGTGGCGATAAAATCTCAAAAAAGTACAGCCAACACCATAATGGACACAGACTTGGTGCCCTCAGATGACTGAACACTCAATCTGGGATGCAGCGCAGTGGGGATCCCTTCTGCGCGGTTTGTGCGCATTTTGAACTGAGGATGAACACCATGAAAAGAGAGGAAATGGTCCTTACCCAGGGACAGCAGGTTCTGGACATTCTCCAGTGTGACCTCCCAGTACAGCTCCTTCTGAGACGGGGGCAGGATCTCCCACTCTTCCTCAGTGAAGTCCACCACAATATCCCTGATTGTCACCAACTCCTAAACCATCAAAAGTCACTTGATTTACTGCTGAAAGGGACTCCAGAATCCATCTAGCCCAACCCTCATCAAGACAGAGTAAGTTGAAGCAGAAATGGGATTTGCCTCATATCTATCAGATTAGCTAAGAAGACCAAAGTGATCAATGCTGGAAAGAATGTGGGAATACTGGGCCACTAGGGCACTGCTGAGGAAATGTGAAGTGAGCCAAGGCTTCGAAGAGCAACTTGGAACAATGCACAATGGGCAACCAAACTCTGCAGATCTTTGGATCAAGTAAAGCACCACTAGGTCTGTAATGTTCCAAAGTGATCCTAAACAGAGGGAAAGGGCCTACATGTGCAAAAATAGGCACGGCAATCCTTTCCTGGGCGCTGTGGCAACTGAGGAAATTCCCACCAATTGGGGGAATGGCTGAACAAGCTATGGCATGTGAATATAACGAAATAGTATTGTAAAATGAGAAATGATGAACAGGCAGATTTCAGAAAGGACAGAAAAACCAAACTAATGGAAAATGAAATGACCAGAGCCAGGAAAAGATTGTATACAGAATCAGCAACAGAGGGTGATGATCAATTATGAAAGGACTGTCCCTTCTCAGGAGCACAAGGATCTAAGGCAAATTCAAAAGACTCATGAAGGAAAAGGCTTTGCACACCCTAACTGAAGAAGCGATGGGCTCTGAAGGTGATTGAAGAATATAGCTTTTAGTTACTTTATTCTTTTTTTTTTCTCTTTTGATGTATCATTTTTCACAACTTTGATCAATGGGGATGTCAGTTTTAAATGATAGCACGGATAGATACCTATATCAAGTTGCCCACCATTTTGTTAGGGAAGGAGCGAAAGGATGGTGAAAAATGTACAACTCCAAATCTTATAAACATGATCGCTCCAATTGATCATGACATGAAATTGAAAAGAATTTAAAACAAACAAGTGAATGTACCTTTTTGTATCTGGGTCCTACTTCTTTCTGACTCTCTATGAGACCCAAGAGATCCAACCCAAAGCACAGGTCAGGCAAGGAGGAGAGAGGGTGTCTGTGACATCTGAGGAAATGTAACCCCCCACTCCTGGAGTCTGCCCCACCCCCAGGGGATAAAAAAGCCACAGTTTACTCTCTGGCTGGTCCCTGAGCTCCCTGACTCTGGCTTTCCCTACCAAGGACCCTGACCATTCCCACCACAGGATCAATGAGATGGTCTTTATGTGGCTCCTGGCACACGGCAGGCACCAGGACACCCAGCCCAGCGTCCTCACACCTTCGTCTTCCTCTCTGCCCCAGGGACAGTGGCCTCCTGGCTTAACCAGGACCCTCTGTCCCCTGCCCTGGACTTTTTCAGTGGCTTTCTCCTGTTTGCTAAGGCCTCCTCCCTCACCTCCTGCCAATTTCTCCCTTTCTGAAAACAAAGTTTTCCTGGTCTCCCAAACTTCTGAACCTTGCCTCGGAGAGTAGCTCCCATCTACACTGTCCAGAGCAGGTGTGGACAGAGCTCAGGAGATCTTTTCTCCCCTGGGAGCTCCTTGAGGGCAGATCGGATGGTTTTCTTTCTCTTCCTCTGCACCCTCAGTGCCCCAAAGAGCACTTTTCTAAACATTTATTGACTTGATCTAAGACCTGGGAAAGGAAAGGGACTGGGACAGCCCTGGGAGCATGCGGTTGGCCTTAGGGGCAGGAAATGGGCAGTGCCAAGAGGGCAGTTCCTGCCCTGCCCGGGCCCCCTCCCGCCCTCTGACAGAAGGAAGGGCTTTCTTGGACGCCCCGAGCCGAAGCTGCTCAGCTGTGGGGAGGGGCTGCACTCACCTGGGAAGAGGAGCTCTGGCTGCTCGAGGCCATCTCTCTGCTTTCAGGCTTGGGTCCTGTGCCAGACCAGCTCGGGGGAGAAAAGGACCTCAGGGGGGGGGGCCGGGTCTGGGCCTTCCTTTCTGGACCTGGATTAGGATCCCCCACCAGGAGGCAGAGAGCTTTCAGGACTGGGACAATCGGTGGCCCTGCCCCAGCCTCAGGGGAGAGACTCCACCCCAGGAGGGAGGAGGGAGGGTCTCCTCAGAACCAGGCTGGATAAAGGACTTTCTAAGGAGGGCTCAGGAATAGAGGGGGGGGAGATTCCCAAGCTGGAAGACTGGAGCTGATGACTTACTGCCCCCCAGGGTCAGGGACCCCATGTGACATTCATGGGATAGGGGAGGTGGGAGGCCAGCTCCTGCCGATGTGGAGGGCACTGGACAAGGGGGGGAGGGGGGAGAAATGAGCCCAAAGGGAAGGGCGGGTAGCAGAAGTGGGTGAGGTGAGGAGGGCCCAGGGTGGGACCTACCTGGGACCTGCAGGGGCAGAGCCGGCTCCCAGAAAGCAGAGAAATCTCAACTATGACCAAAGGAGGCAGAGATCGCAGCTCAGAGACGATACAGAGAGAGATCTCAGCTCAGAGAGAGATCTCAGCTCAGAGAGGATGCAGAGAGAGATCTCAGCTCAGAGAGGATACAGAGAGAGATCTCAGCTCAGAGAGAGATCTCAGCTCAGAGAGGATGCAGAGAGAGATCTCAGCTCAGAGAGGATACAGAGAGAGATCTCGGCTCAGAGAGGATACAGAGAGAGATCGCAGCTCAGAGAGGATACAGAGAGAGATCTCAGCTCAGAGAGGATGCAGAGAGAGATCTCGGCTCAGAGAAGATGCAGACAGAGATCTCGGCTCAGAGAGATGGAGGCAGAGAGAGATCTCAGCTCAGAGAGGATACAGAGAGAGATCTCAGATCAGAGAAGATGCAGAGAGAGATCTCGGCTCAGAGAGATGGAGGCAGAGAGAGATCTCGGCTCAGAGAGATGGAGGCAGAGAGAGATCTCGGCTCAGAGAGATGGAGGCAGAGAGATCTCTGTTCCAGGGGATTTTGCTTCTGGCCAAGGGGCTAGGGGCGGGTCCTCCTCAATCAGGGAGCCCCGCCCAATCCATGCCTTGGGAATGATTATCCCTGCCCCTCACCCCATCACTCAGAGCTCCCCTCCCCCACCTTCTCATCTCTGAGTTGGGAGGGGGAAGGAAGTCTGCATTCCAGGCCGCAGAGAAGGTGGGGCCTCTGGGGGAGGGGAATGGCTGGGGAAGCCTGAAGGTTTGTAGGAGGGAGCAGGTGTGACTAAGAAGGTAGTTGGGAAGGCGGGAGAGCAAGGAGCCCAGGAGATCCTGCTGAGGAGGGAAAATGAGGAAAGAGAGGGGAGTAGAGATGGGGCATGGATCTCTGAGGGATGGGATAGGGGCAGTTATAATCTGAGTCCTTTTGGGAAGACTGGGATGGGGCGCGGTCATTCCCAAGAGCCGGAGCAGGCTGGGCCCTGGCATTAGAAGGAGCCACCCACACCTTCTTGCCTAAAGCAAAATCACTGGAGCTGAGATCTCTCCCTCTCCTCTCTGACCTGAGATCTCTATCACCATATCTCTGGGCTGAAATCCCTTTGCCTCCTTCTCTGTGGGCGGAGATCTCTCTACCTCCATCCCCTTCTGTCTGAGATCTCTCTACCTCTATCTCTCTGAGATGAGATCTCTCCATCTCCTTCTCTCTGACATCTTTTTTGCCTCCATCCCTCTGACCTGAGATCTCTCTTCTTCCATCTCCCTTTCTGTGACCTGAGATCTCTGCCCCCCTCTCTCTGACATCTCTCCATTTCCACCTCTCTGAGATCTGAGATCTCTGTCTCCTCTCATAATTGAGATTTCTGTGCCTTCTGGGAGCAATCCCTGCACTTGCAGGACCCCAGGGCCCCTCCTTCCCTCACCACTCCTGCTAGCTGCCCTTCCCATTGGGCTCATCTTCCCCCCCCCACCTGTTGTCCAGTGTCCTCCACATGGGCAGGAGCTGGCCTCCCTCCAAGTTCAGGCTCAGGGTCTCCTCCCAAAGCTCCTGGGATTTCTTCTCACTGAGGGTCACAGCTCCCTGACCACCCACCTCCCCATTGTATCAAATGAAGGGAGAGCTGCGGCTCAA
Source organism: Sminthopsis crassicaudata (assembly GCF_048593235.1). Lineage (NCBI taxonomy): Eukaryota > Metazoa > Chordata > Mammalia > Dasyuromorphia > Dasyuridae > Sminthopsis > Sminthopsis crassicaudata. Next base: position 653,360,848 of record NC_133619.1, read on the forward strand.
GAGTCCCTGAGGTAGCTCCTGATCTTATCCTTGGGGGAAAGACATAAGGTCTAAGGGAAGGACTTAGGGAGGGAGACAGGTCCTCTTCCTGCCCAGACCTAGCTCATTTCCAGGCCGGACCCTCCCTGCTCCCTCCCGGGGTGGAGTCACTCCCTAGAGGGTTGGGAAGGGCCTTTGACTGTCCCTGCCCAGAGAGCTCTTTCTCATTCTGGGCAGGTCAGCATCCAGCCTGGGCAGAGAAGCTTCAGACCCCATCCTCCCTCTCTGGGCTCCCTATGCCTCCCCAGCCCAGCTGGCAGAGGACCCAAGGTCCAGAATCAGAGACATGAACCCTAGTGACCAGAGCCCCTCGTCCCAGCTGAGTGCAATCCCTCCAAAGAGCTGAGCAGCATCAGCCCAGGGGGCTTCTTCCTGTCCGAGCTGCAGGGTCCCTGGCAGCAGGAGGTAGTGTTCTGGTTGCTTTTCTGGAGGTCTCTGCACCAGCCTTTATTTCAGCTGAGTAATCACCACCAGAATAGTCAGGTGTGAAAATCCAAAACCGTTTTGATCTCCTTCAAAGTCTTATCTCCCTGTCTGGGGAGTAAGAGATACAGAGCATTAGAGGGTTTGACATGGATAATTTCAAATACAGAAGAGTTAAAAAAAAAGTCTTTACAGCAAAATCCAATTTAGCCACAATCACAAAAAAAGCAAGCATTTGGGAACACAGTTTTATACACAATTTCGCGCTGAGGTAGATTTTTGGTCCATAAATAGTCTTCAATGCATCATAGAAGAGCTTTAGATTGTTATACTCAATATACAAATGAACTTTATGCATCTGCTTCCTTTTACGGGGCCACAAATCTGACATTCTGTAACATTTGATTTTACTTTTGGTTAGTTGAACACTGCCTTCTTTGAGAAGGGTGATGTCAATTACTTGTAAACCTTGTAGAGTTCTCATTTTTCATTTAGTACCTACTGAATTTCCCCATTATTTTCAACCAAACAATTTGGATGTTTACTGTTTTTGCCCAGATGACTAAATGTGGTACTACCCAACAAATCTCTGGAAGCTGCCTAGTCCTTATCTGTTTTACAAATTCCCCCCCAAATTAGCAAAAATTATTGCAGCTCCAAGAAACTCTAATCTACTGGCATTTAGTATTTGGTACTCATCTGGCCTTTGGCCCCTGCTTTTGCTGAATATGTATATTTAGTTGGGAGAGGATAAGTCTGTGATTGATTCAGCACTCTGAGATGCTTCTGGAGACGACAGCTCGCTACAATTGGCGCCCAACGTGGGGCAAGGACTTTTGCTTATCTTGACAAGAGGAGCTAGACCAGACCTTCGCAATTTGGTGCTCGGACACTGTTGTGATTCCAGTGGAAAAGCTTCTCATCCAGATCTCAGTCTCTCTGACCCAGAACCGTGAGTAATGAGGAAACTTTGTTAAAGATTAAGTGAGCCTGCTAATAGATAAATAAGGAACTTAACTTATTAAGGGCTAAACCAGGAATCTCTTATAGCTGAAATGGGGCAGATGTTGGCTATATTCAATCCATGGACCTCAGCCGACTCAACCCCAGCCCCAGAAGCAACCTCAGCTCCACCCCAATTCAGGAGTGGTACTATAGAGAGTATAATCAAGATAATTGAGGAGCAGAGTTTACTTGTAACCTGGGTACAGACTGCTAAACTCTTGGCTGCATTAAGACGCACATCCCCTTGGTTCTTAGAGGAAGAAAAGATAGATGTAGATAAATGGAAGCTAGTGGGATTTGAAATGAAAGAATTTCATGCAAAAAATGGGCCTCGTTCAATTTCTGCAGAAGTATTTTATATCTACAACATAGTTCAATTAGCCTTAAACTATCAAGCAAGTTGTAGGAGAAGGAAAAGTTTTAAAAATGAACAGAGGAGGAAGTGTGAGAAAAAAAGGAAAGATCAAGATCTTGCCCTAGAGCAAGAAGATTTAAATGAGGAATTAGGGTATGATTCTCTTGAATAAGCTTCAACCCTGCCTAGAGAACAGATTATTGACAGGCCCACATCAACCCCACCTTCAGAGGTGGAGGAAGAAGGAGGGGAAGAAGCAGAAACACAAACAGAATTGCCTGTGAAGCAGCCTAAGCCTATGACAAGATTAGAAAAAGCATTGGTTAAAGCTAAGAGAGAAGGACAGGATACAAGTGATTTTATACATGCATATCCTGTGATTGAAAATATTGACTCTGTAGGTCAAAAAAGGAGAAGATATGCACCTTTAGATTTGAATAAAATTAAAGATTTGAAAAAAGGTTGTACCCTTTATGGGGCTACATCAGCTTATGTTAAAATGTTACTAGATGGTTTGTCTTATGACGTCCTAACCCCAAATGATTGGAAATCCATAGCAAGGAACCTGGAACCTGGAGAAAATTTATTATGGCTTGCTGAATTTCATCAATTATGTAAAATTCAAGTCAGATGCAATTTGGAAATAGGAGTTAACACACAATTCACTTTTGAGCACTTGTCTGGTGAAGGTCGGTATGGAGAGAATTCAGAACAGACTAATTATACCATGACAATATATGAACAAATTGCTAAGGCTGCAATAAAAGCTTGGGGTGTCCTCCCTGGACAGAAAGATCGCGGAGAGGCTTTCATTAAATACAGCAAGGTCCCAATGAACCTTTTGCAGATTTTGTGGGACGTTTGCAAACTGCTGTCAAAAGAACTATTGGAGAAAATTCAGCTACAGAAATAATGACCAGACATCTGGCTAAGGAAAATGCCAATGAGATTTGCAAAAGAATTATATGGGGATTAGACAAAGATGCTCCTTTAGAGGAGATCATAAGGCGCTGTGCTACAGTGGGAACAAATGCTTTTTACACCCGGACAATGATGAACGTGGAAAGACAGGGTCCCTCCTGGCAAGGGCCTTCTAGAGAAACTCGGCGATGTTTTCAATGTGGAAAAATTGGGCATCTAAGAGCTCAGTGTAGAAATGGAGATACAGTGAGAAAACACGGTGAGAGAAGACCTAAAACTCCATATCCAAAATGTCACAAGGGCCTCCACTGGGCCTCCGAATGTAGATTGACCCAGGGAAAGGACAGGTGGGGCCCAGCCTCAGCCCCCCAAGTGGGGCATGATGACAGCTGATGTTACACCCAAAGAGCCTTTAGAAGGTCAGGATTCTGATTTGATCAACCAGCAGAAAAGCAATCACATGGCAGAAAGGGATTACCTGATAAGTGAGCCAAAAGGCAATCAGATTGCAAAAATGGATTACACTTGGGGAGAATACAGGCCTTTTAAACCAACAGGGCTGTGTCCAGTACAAACAATTCCAATGTAATTGCCAGATGATGAGAAGAGATTTAGAAAGTGGTGAATAGAAGGTAATTAGATAGGTTAACTGCCTGGGAGAGAGGGTTTGCTTGTATTTCTTCAGCAGGAGAAGGAATCAGATGGGTGCCAACGAGTCGTATTCGCCTTGTCCATCAGAGAGAGACAGAAAAAGAGAAAGACCTCAAAATAAAGGAGAAAACCTAAGAAACATCTGACACTGAAAGAGCATGGATAATAAGAAGACTGTTAAAGAACTTTAAAAACCAGCAGGAATCATTGGACTTCCTCACACAAGATGAGACTAATGGACAATGGACTTATGGACATTTATAAATTTTCAATTTATGATTATTTGATCATGTTATTTGTTTTATACTTCCAGCAAGTATTATGTTACTATGTGCTTATGTAATCTATGTAATTATGTGTAATGCCTCCCATATTGATGGATTTATGTTTCAAGGTCATGACTATCCTATATTCTAAACAAAAGAAAGGGGGAGATGTTAGGATTACTAGGTGAGAACTCAGGTTGTCTGGACAGTGACAAGGTGAGAATTCAGGTTGTCTGGACAATTACAAGGTGAGAACTCAGGTTGACTTGATAGAAGGAGCAAGCTCATTGGTTGAAGTGGTTCTTCCCAGAAGCCCTTGCATTATCCCATGCCCATTCTCTGGGAGGATAAAAGAGGACACCACTCCAGAGATAGAAGAAGACTCTGCATTGCATCAGGCTTGACGGGGCTCTCTGCAGGAAGGGAAGTCACTTCTCTGGACAAGAGTTAACAGCAACTGCCTGGAGACAACGGTTCACTACAAGAAGGAGAATCTGTCTGAGAGATTTGAGTAGACACAGCAGATCTCTTCCCAGAGAGCGATCTGGCAGCTTCTGGAGATGACAGCTCGCTACAGACTTTGATACCTGGCTGCATCTAGGCTGATTACTCAGATCTGAAACTAAGGCTGCCTCCAGAAGCCCCGCAAGCAACCTGCTCCCAGAGAACACATTTTAGAGAAGAATATTACAATGTATAATTTTAATCCAAAGAGTGATTGTGAATTGGATGAAATTAGAAAGAGATTTTTATACTAAATTATTGTAAGAAAACGAGGACCTTGGAGAGTTCCCTCATCTGGCTGTCAGGCCAGGGACACACCCTTCCAAATACAGCTGTGAGAGGCAGAGAAAGTCTGTAGTATGTAGTAGTCATTGGAGGAGCCACTTCTGAAATGACTTTCTCCATGGGAACTCTACTGGAGCTCTATAAGCTCCCACAGATAGGAAACCAGAGGCTTAATTCAGCTTATGGTGGTTGGAGGGCAGGGACAGGCCTATGAGGGTCTGCCTATTGAAATACAAATGTCAAATACCTTTGGGGAATTCTGGTATCTAATTTACCTTTCTATTGATTCTCAGAGATGAAAAAGGGAATACAGATTTAGAGGACATCAGATTTATTAACTTCATCATGTTGGATGTAGCACATTTTGACTAGCAGACTTTACAAATCAAGAAATTGAAACTTTAAAATATTTCTTAATTGTCTTTTCAGTTAGGGCAGGTTTGATGAAGAAGATGACCCTTGAGTGGAGTTCTATGTGATCAGAAATACCTTACCAAGCTGAGATAAAGAATGAGTCCATTTTAGATAGAGGGGGATGAGGAGACTAGATTTACATGGGGTGGTGGGAGAATCTTTTGTCCAGGTAAGTCATTAAAACTGAAAAATAGTCATGTTTGGTTCCTTTTCAGATCAGCTATGGTCTCTTTGAGCCACTCATCAATGACCCACTTCAGTTTCCTTCTGTTTATCAGATGGCCAAAGATCACCACTAATAAGTCAATACAAAAATAATTATAGCAATATTTTATACTCAGAATATTTGGTTTTGTAGCAAAGGTGATTGTCATTTATGGAGATACAAATTCACTTCTGAGTCTGGTGTTTATGGAAAATCCTTATGTCCTTGTAAGAAAAGTGTGGATCACTACCAGGTCACTGGGATACTGCCAAAAAACCTGGCTATATCCATTTTGATATTTTCAGATCAGACAAGTAAGATTCCTGGGTTCAAAGATTTTTTGAAAATTATTAACCCTGTGGCCTGGGCCCTTCATGAGATGTTCTCAGTGAGATCAGAAATGGAATTCATCATAGATGGAGACAACAAGGTTGTTCTCCCCCAGAAAGTAAGGTTCCCCTCTTTGTAAAATAGATACCCAAATCTCTGATTCTCGACTTGCAATATTGCAAAAAGAGATAAGGGATTACTAACTCAGCTCACCTCTTTTTTCAGTGAGGTAGCTGCACAGCAGACTCAGCATATTTTAGCTCATTTCTTGTCATTTCAGAATTAGGATCAACTCTGAGGGATGTAGCTCTTTTCAACAATAAGGGGATACAGGTCAATTCCAATAGATGTGATGGACAGATCATTTGCATTTACAGAGAATGCTGGGGACTGCATGTGGATCACAACATAGTATTTTCCTCTTTTGATGTTGTTTACTTGCTTTTGTTTTCTCTCATTTTTTCCTCTTTCCTGTGATTTTTTTTCTACACTGTGATGTGAGGAAATATCTATAAAATTGCACATGCTTCTCATATTTTGGATTACTTGCTGTCTAGGGGAGAGAAACAGGAGCAAGGCAGGGAAAAAAATGTACCACAAGGTTTTGCAAGGGTGAATGTTGAAAACTATATTTGTTTGTACTTTTGAAATAGAGAAGTATTATAAAAAAAAAAAAAAAAGAATTTAGATCACTTCAGATCCCTGTGACAGGATGAAGGAGTGAGAATCCAGATTAACTCCTTCCTGAGGGTCTTTGACAAAGAAGATGGAAGGGAAGGGAAGGAGCATTAACACTACAGATGCCATGCCTCCAGCAGAAGATGAGGAAGTCAGAACCAGGCATCTATGTTACCCTGGCAGTTTTAGTTATTGCATGGCAGCCTAGTACCATGGAGAGAACTCTTGTCTAATCAGACAAGTTTGATTGAATCCTGCATCTGAAAATTATTCTACAGATGCCACTGAATAAGAGAATTTATTTTTCTAGGAAATAAATCTGAATGAAATAGCTTCTGAGGTCCTTTCCATAGCTTCTGAGGTCCTCTCCAGCTTTCAAGCTAACTCTTTTTTTTCTTTTTTTTTTTTTTTGCAAGGCAATAAGAGTTAAGTGACTTGCTCAGGGTCACACACAGCTGTCTCAGGCTGATTGAAACTCAGGTTTTCCAGAATGCAGTCCAGTCTCTAACTACTGCAGCACATGCTTGAGCCTTTCAACATAAAATTTAACAAGGAATGTTAATCCTCAAGACAAGGATTTATATATTGATTTTTATAAAAATATAAGCTCCTTCAGAACAGGATTTCTCTTCTTTTGAGTAGATTATTCCGCACTAGCATGATGTCTAGGCTACTTGGAAGACACTTAATAGGTGCTTCTTGAATAAAAAGCTTCTTGAATCTTAATTATCCAATTAGATTCTTATTTTTTTATCTGCCCACTTATCAACAAATAAGTATTTCGAATGGTTACACCAAAAGATAAGAAATATGATATACAATAAAGATAAGAATTTAAAGATTAAGAAAATCTCACTTGTCTCAAAAATTTAACACTACAAGTGGCAACGTAAATATGTCTATATATAATTATATGTGTATTTATAGTAAATATATTTACAAAATAAAAATTTCATATCTTATATACATACATAATATTTTACCTATACGTACAAAATAAATATAAAAATATATAAAACAAAAATATAAATATCAACAAATACAAGAAGATTAGGGAAAGAAGCCAAATATCAACAAAATAATCTTTCTAAAGAATTTCATGTTTTGTCAATATGTTTCAATAATTGCTTGTGCTTAACCTATAAAGTATTGATTGCTGTTTGGAAAAGAAGGGAGATCAGTGAGAGCGGGACAAAAAATTGGAACATAAGGTTTTGCAAAGATAAATGTTCAAAACTCTCTTTCTATCTATTTGGAACAATAAAATACAAACTAAAAAAGCATCTTAGCCTGTCCTTCTCCTAAGCCAATATTATAATACACTCATAATTAGGAACTATAAATAAATTCCTTTATCCTCTAGCAGAAAAAAGCCTGAGCTTGGAATTAAAGTGCTATAAAGTGTGATCCCAAATTTCCAATCTAATTTCACACTATACCTATTTGACATTTTGTGTTTCAGCAAAATTCCCAACTTGATGAATTAGGATCATATCATGCAATTCCACAATTTTATACAAGCACTTACACCTAGGACACATTGCTACCTCCCTTCTGCTTCACAGCATCTTTAGCTTCCTATAGCTTCAGATTCTGTGTTCTCACTTAAAAATCCTTGCTCGATTCTCTTTTCATATCAGATAATATGGGTAAAAATTATATACGGAAAATGCATTGCATATAAAGAAGGCTAAGTAAATACTTATTCTTTCCTTCTAATTTGGTAGTATTTTATTCTTCATGGAATCATACTGTATTTATTTTTCTGACCCAATTCTCTATTATCCAGAGGAATCTAAGCTACTTAAGGGCAAGGAGTTATCATTTTTATTTTATATCTTAAGGAACCAGCTCAGCGCTTTGAATTAATAAATCATTCTAAAGGCTTTTAGGATTGTACTGGAAGCAGAAGAATTAATTATAGGGGTGAACTCTGTATTGCCCTACTTAGTCAAAAGAATACTATATTCTCTCTTCCTGTACCTTCGTTCCCAAACCCAGGACTTTCTGGGTTTTTCAACAGGTTGAAAAATTCTTATTCCAGCTTGAGATTTGGCCCAGTCTTGTAGCCTGGAGAGAATGATTGAGTTTCTAGTTCTGCTATCTAATTTCTTAGCAATCCATTCTAATTATGTGACAAATGAAAAATCTTTGAATTGTGCTCCTTGCAAGGAACTGCAGTGGAGGAACAGCAGAGGAACTAGAAAACATCCCTCAGAAAATCTTGTGGTGAACTTTCAACTAATTTGTTTCGCTTTCAGCTCCATTCCTTTCTGAAGAACCTTCAGCTTAATAATAGTGCTGGGAATGTGGTGGTTCTGGATAAGAAGAAGAACTCTGTGGCCAACTATGATGTTCTCAACAATGTGACCTTTAAAAGTGATACCAAAGTCCTGATAAAAGTGGGAGAGTTTATGCCTCAAGCTCCACTTAGCCAAGATTTAACCATCCAAGAAAAGACCATTACATGGTCCACATGGAGTAAAAAAGTAAAGGATGATTAAAATGTTGGTTTTATGAAATCTGTAAAGATAAGAAAATAGCCCATCGGAATAGTCAGTAGCATATTTTCAAAGCTGGGGAATATTCCACAAATTCTGCTTGAAGGAAACAGCTTAGAAATAAAGTTTTTTGGTTGCATAATAAATGATGATCATTAGCATTTTTCTCTCCCAAGATTTTTAAATCTTGTAATGAACAAACGACAATTGCAAGACTGTGGTTCTTGTCCAGGCACTTAGTCTTTACTCTTTGTGACCCCATGGAATGTAGATCACCACGCCCTTCTATCCTCCCCTACCTGTCCAGTTGGACCAATTCTAGAAATTTTTCCCCATATCATTCTTTATCCATCTCATCCTCTGCGTTCCTTTTCTCCTTTTGACTTGATCTGTCATGATGTTCGGGATTTTTCTGAGTCTCTTAGTATTCAGGTTCACCTTCCTTATTTGAAATTCCAAGTAAATGACTGCAATAAAATTTTTAAGTATTGACCAATTTGATCTTTTTGCTGAACCAAAGTCTTTCAAAAATTTTCTCTAGCATCATGATTCAAAAATGATTTTCCATAGTGCTGTTTTCTTAAAAGTAACACTCACAAAGTCATATACTGTTCCTGTGAAAAATACAACCATATGTATACAGACTTTTGCTAAGGTAATATCTCTACTTTTTAGTATTCTGTCTCGATTGTCCTTTCTAAGCAGGAAGCGTCTTTTAATGCCATCATACTGGTATCCCTCTGTAGCAATTTTTGAACCAAAGTACATAAAATGTTTTACTGTTTTTCTATTTTTGTCCCCTTATTTGAAACAAAATGATGGAACTAGTCATAAAGATCTTAGGTTGTTACTTAATTGTTCAATTGATTTTGTTGAGCTTCAAAGCAGTTTTCTTACTATAATCAAGAAGCTTCTTAATTCTTCTTCTCTTGCTGTCATCAGAAAGGTATTGTCTGAATAACTGAGATGTTTGAAATTTCTCCTGAAAAACTTGAGTCATCCAGGCAGACATTTTTCATAACTTGTTCTACATGTAAATTAACTAAATAAAGAGAAAGTATACAACCTGATTATAATCCCAACTCTTTCCATTTATGTGTAGTAGACACATTTATTAACCCCATTTTACTAACTACGATAGAGAAGTACAAATTAAGTGATTGACTAACCTATAATCACAAAGCTCTCTGAGGCAGAATTCAAACTCAGGTCTTCCAAGTCTTCTGTTCTATCCACTGATATCAGATTCTGATCCCCATGGAACCAGATGGAGCCATTTGCATTATTGCCACAAATATCATTGTCCCACTGAAAGGGAAGTTTTGCTGTGGCTGAAATATTGAGACTTGTTTGTTCTCTTCAGATGCAGATCAGTGTGTGAAATGCCCTGAAGATCAAGATCCCAATCAGGAGAGGAATCAGTGCCTCCCGAAGACGATGACCTTCCTGGACTATGAAGATCCCATGGGGATGGCTTTGGCTTCTCTGGCTGCTTGCTTGTCTTTGCTCACAGCTCTGGTTCTCTGGGTCTTTGTAAGGTACAAAAACACCCCCACAGGCAGAGCCAATAACCGGGATCTCAGCTATATCCTCCTCATCTCCCTTTTCTTCTGCTTCCTCTGCTCTCTGCTCTTCATTGGTCACCCAACAGCAGCCCATTGCCTCCCCCGAAAAACGACCTTTGCAGTCATATTCTCAGTGGCTGTCTCCACTATTTTGGTCAAAACAATCATTGTGGTTCTGGCCTTCAGAGCCACCAGACCAGGCAGCAGGAGCAGGAAATGGATGGGAAGCAGAGCCCCCATTTCTGTTGTTCTCTTTTGCACCTTGATTCAGTTTCTGCTCTTTGCAATCTGGCTGCTGCTCTCTCCCCCATTCCCAGAGGCAGACCCAGACTCTGAACGTGAGCACATCATCCTGGGGTGCAATGAGGGCTCCCTCATTGCCTTCTCTTTTGTCCTGAGTTACATGGGAGTCTTGGCTCTGACGAGCTTTGCTGTGGCCTTTTTTGTCAGAAATCTATCTGATACTTTCAGCAAAGCCAATTCCTCACCTTCAGCATGCTGGTGTTCTGCAGCATCTGGATCTCCTTCCTCCCCACATACCACAGCACCAAGGGGAAGATGATGGCGGCCGTGCAGATCTTCTCCATCTTAAGCTCCAGTACTGGCTTGCTAGCCTGCATCTTTATCCCCAAATGCTATGTGATCCTTCTGCAGCCCCACAGGAACACCAGGAAAACTTTAAAGAATAGTGTCAAGGCTGCAGTGCAGAATATTTCTGAAATATTCTGCAAAATTAATAGCATGAAATTTTAAGCAACCAACCCAAATTGCTCTTGCTTCCAAGTGTCCTAGTGAAACTCAAACTACTTCTGCATTTGCTAAACAAGAGCTTCTTGCTGGTTCCCCACTGTTTCAAAACCACTTTCCTCAGGTCTTCAACTTCAGGAATCTGATGATGACATCTTTCAGAGTGTTCTCTCCTTTTCCCCAGTGAATGTATATTTGAATTACAGAAATTCTTCCATGACTTTTACAGGAACATCTGCTTCCTTAACCTTTCTTCATCCATAAAATATAATTGGTGCAAATAAAATATTTTTTAAAAAGAATGGATTTGGGGTATAACTACAAATTTGTTCTGCTATCAAAAGATGGGAATATAACTACAATTTGTCCCCCCCAGTTGTTGGCCACACCCAACAACTAATGATAACTTTTTAAATTACTCTTTACCTCTCTTTACATAGGGTGGCCCTGGTATAAGCTATTTATAATTTTACCTTACACTAAGATTAGTCTTACTAACCAGCTTCTAGACTAAAGATTTCAACTCACTGCATTAGAGACCATTCTGAATGCAAAAAGGAACCAGGGGTCACTCTACTTTTCATGATTCTTATATTTCATTCTGTCAGAATCACTGTCATTGGACTTAGATAGCTGTTGGCATCTGGTTTAATAATTCAGGTGATTGTTTTTGGAACTCATGCTTAGCTGAGGTGGTTTTTCAAAACTGCTAAACAAAAAATGCTGGGGAGATTCTGGAAACACGATGGAGTAGGTTGTTATATTTCAAGATCTGCTAATTTCCTCCAAACCACATCAAATTTGCACTTCAGGGAGAACATAGAAAAAGCCAGAAAGGGTTAGGACAGAACAGGGGAATCTTTCAAAACAGCCAGAAATGATCTGAACAAAGACCTGGGGCCATGATTAACCTATGTGATGAGCAAACACCTCCAGGCTAGCTCTGCAGAAATGTCAAGTGTAGATCCCCATGGTTAGCTACATGTGCCTTGAGAGTTAGCAGGATCCACACAAACCTTCACCTCCTGGACTGCTTGAGGAGTCTCAATTTAAGTCCAAGAAGACTGAGCAACCCTTGGCTGATTAGAAATGGCAGGCCCAGATGTACTGAAGAGCAAGCCCTGGGCATGAAGGAATCAGCACAGCAGGAGTACAGGGGTAGAGGGGCCAAGGATACTGCTAACTGCAGGTACTTATAGGAGGATGGAGTTCTTGGTTTGGGGTTCCAGGTGAAAGGGATGAGCTGAAGCAAAGTTTGAACCACCATCCCATGATTAGAGGTGCCTTCACTAAAGAGGTGCTTAAAATACCTTATTTTTTTAAAAAATGAAACAGCAAAGAACTCCACTCTAGAAACTTACTATGGGAACAGAGAAGACCTCACCAAAAGAGTAAGTAACATGAAATGGCTTTCTGACCAGAAAGAATTTATAGAAGTGAAAAAAAAAAGAATCTAAAAATGAAATGAAAGACATTGAAAAGAAACCTTTTAAAAAAATTATCCAAATAGGTAACTAGGTGGTTCAGTGCATGGAGCACCAGCCCTGAAGTCAGGAGGACCTGAGTTCAAATGTGATTTCAGACATTTAGCACTTCCTAGCTGTGTGACCCTGGGCAAGTCACTTAATCCCAATTGCCTCAGCAATAAAAAAATAAAAGAAAGAAAAAACCATCCAAGAAAAATAAGAAGATTATGAAGGAAACGCTAGCCAATTAAAACGGAAAATACACAGACTCAAAGATGAAAATAACTTTTGAAAATTAGAATTGGGCAAGTGGAAGCCAGTGCAGCTATGAGAGACCAAGAAATAACAGAACAGATTATAAACAATGAAACAATAGAACAGGATATGAAATATCATATAGGAAAAATAACAGATAAGGAGAACAGATAAAGAAAAAAAAATTAGAAAAATTCCACTCCCTGAAAGTTGTGACCAAGAAAAGAATTTTGACACAATAATGGAAGAAAAAATTCAAGAAAATTGTCCTGGAGTGATAGAACATAACAGGAAAGTAGAAACAGGAAAAATCCACCAGTCCCCATTTGAACAATATCCTTTGTGGGAAATACATACAAATATTGTTGATAGAATTTTAAACCACCAGATGACAGAGAAAAATTTTCAAGAAACAAGAAAAAGACAATACAAATGCACTGGAGATAAGATTAGACTTGCCCATGCTTAGCAGCAGGCACAACAAGACTATGGTTCTGGAATCATATCTAGCAACCCTCAAAAGAACTGGACTTGTGCCCAAAAATATCATTGCAGCAAAATTCTGTGCAATATTGAATGAGAACAAATGGACCTTCAGTGAACTTGCAGATTTTCAGGATTTTCTTTCCACCAAAATCAAAAGAATTTTTATATTGATTACCCATGGGTGGGGAGAAGCTAAGTAATAGTGAGGTAAATTAAGAACAAGAATTAAAGGAAAGAGTCAGCAGAGATAGGAAAAATATGTGTGTGTGTGTGTGTGTGTGTGTGTGTGTGTGTGTGCATAGAGAGGGTGGAGTAAATGTGTGTGTATATGTATATTGCTAAATATGGAAACAAATATTTTTTCTTAACTACAGGCTGCTTGAGGTGGGGAAAAGAAGAAAGGGGAGGAAGAAGAATAAAATTTAAAAAGTATGCAGCAGAGAACAAAAGAACAATTTACAAGGAAGGAAAAAAACCTAGAAATTCATGAATATAATTTCTTCTACTATTATATGTAACTATATATGTATGTATCTTATATATGTATATATGCACTTTCTTAAACTGCTAATTTGTTATATTTTAAATCTTCCCTGATGTTCTGCTGGGAACATGAAAATGTTCCCTTTTGCTAAACAAATAAAATATAATGGGCTATCAATAATAAAAACTAACAAATAATGCTCCCCCATCAACCCATAGACTTGTGATGAAAAGAGCCATCTACATCCAAAGAGATAACTGTGGGGACTGTACATGGATCACAATATTGTATTCACTCTTCTGTTGCTGTTTCTTTGATTTTTCTTTCTCTCTTTCCCTTTTTGACTTCATTTTTTCTACTGCAGCATGATAATTGTGGAAATCATAATACAATAGGTGATTTCAAAGCAAGTAATGTTTGTTGCATTGGCTAAAGTGATTGAGCAATAGTAGATAGGCAGAAATTAATGGTAGACTTAGGCAAAGTTTTATCATTAGGCATGCATGTTGACTATCTGTGATAAAGTTAAAAGGAGGTGTTACATGTTGCAAAACAAATAAAGTGACATAAAGTTCATTCTTTTGAGTAGATTCATATTCAGTAGACAATACTTGTAAAATGTTGGTAGAGGGTATAGTAAAGCTTGCTGGATTATCCTTACTGGCATCAGTAAAAATATTTCTTCCTTTAACAGGAGTCTCACTAATCACAGAATGTTGAACATCTATAGAAAGTTGTTTATAAAATTGAGCCGGCTTAGGCAAATTAACATGTAGAAGAGAACAAAAGGGCAATAAAGATTCCCACTCACCTGTTTCAATCAAATGGGCAAATTGAAAATATGACATTGATAAATGAATAACTGAAGGTTTACCTGTTAACAAGACTCTTCTCTGAATTACTTCTGAAAGAAACTGATATAAAGCTTGATATTTCTGTGTCAACATCTTTAAAGGCTTTTGAGGATAAATCCATTCTATAACACCTGCATCTTGAAAGAAAACAATAAAGAAAGGAGAATCTTGCAATATTGCAAATTTCATGGGCACTAAAGGATCCCATCTTACAGCACAAGTACCCATATTCTTCATAATTTGCTGAATAATTTGTCTTGTTTCTTTAGTCCAATCTCTAGGAGCATTTAACTCAGAGGGGCCTTTAAGTATATCATAAAGAGGATGGATCAATGAAGAAGGAATAGGGACAGTTGCCCTTATCCATTGAATGGCCCCTATCAGTTTTTGGAAATCATTTAAAGTTTTAAATCCTTCTATTTGTATCTTAGGTGGTTCTCGAGTTACATAACTTTCCTTAAGAATGTGTCCCAAATAGTAAATTGTGGTATATGAAGGTTATGGAATATTATTGCTCTGTAAGAAATGACCAGCAGGAGGAATACAGAGAGACCTGGAGAGAGTTAAATCAACTGATGCTGAGTGAAATGAGCAGAACCAGAAGATCACTGTACACTTCAACAACAATACTGTATGAGGATGTATTCTGATGGAAGTGGAAATCTTCAACATAAAGAAGATCCAACTCACTTCCAGTTGATCAATGATGGACAGAGGTAGCTACACCCAGAGAAGAAACACTGGGAGGGGAATGTAAATTGTTAGCACTAATATCTGTCTGCCCAGGTTGCATGTACCTTCGGATTCTAATGTTTATTGTGCAACAAGAAAATGATATTCACACACATGTATTGTACCTAGACTATATTGTAACACATGTAAAATGTATGGTATTGCCTGTCGTCGGGGGGAGGGAATAGAGGGAGGGGGGGTAATTTGGAAAAATGAATACAAGGGATAATATTATAAAATATATATATATATATATATATATATATATATATATATATATATAAAAAGAATGTGTCCCAAATAATAAAATGGAGGTTCTCTAGTATTTTTTCTGGGGCCACTATCAATCTATGTCTAGCTAATTGCCCAGTCATTAAATGGAATAGAGTCTCTGTTTTTCTGTGGGAGTTGCTAACAGGATGTCATCCATATAATGTAATACTGTGTACTCTAGGTATTGTTTTCTAATTGGATGTATTATTATATCTACATACCATTGACATAATGTTGGATTATTAGCCATACCTTGAAGGAGAACTTGCCATGGACACCTCTGAGCAGGTGGTTGTAAATAAATAGAAGGCACAGAAAGGGCAAACTTTTCTTTATCAGCCGAATGTAAGGGAATGGAATAAAAGCAATCTTTAATATCTATAATTACAATATGGTACTCCACTGGTATCATGTTTGGTGAGAGTATTCCTGGCTGTAGAGCTCCAATAGGTGGCCTAATGTTATTAATAGCTCTTAGGTCTGTCAACATTCACCATGTATCATTTTTCTTTTTTATTACATATATAGGCAAATTATAAGGGCTAAAGGAAGATGCTATATGCCCTTTATCTAATTGTTCTTTGATTATTTCCTTTAATGCAGCAACTTTGTTGAGGTCAGGGGCCAGTGTTCCACCCAAATAGGTATGGAATCTAACCATGCTATTTTTGTTACAGCTAGTTTAACAATGGCCCTTAATAGTTTGTTTGTAGGGTGATTCCCATTTCAAACATACCATGGCCCCATAATGAAGCCTACAATCCTGAAATCACCAGGGGTTGGAGCCTCCCTTGTTGATCATCTACTTCCCACTTTAAGCTTAAGTGTGAGAGTGCAGCATGTTGAATCCCTCCTACTCCTTTTATCCCCACTCTGCCTGCTTCCAAGGGCCATGTAACAGGCCACTCTTCTTCTCTAATCACAGACACATCAGCCCCAGTATCTAACATGCCTGTAAATGGAATGCCTTCAACAAGTATTTTTAACATCGGGTGTTGGAGGTTGATGAGTTGTGTCAATGTTATTTGCACAGAGGAAATGGCAAAGGGATTTCCTCTGGTTTCCAAATTCAAAGGTACAGTTCCAGCCACTGGGTCCTGAAGGGATAAAGTAGTTGAGAATGCAGGGGTTGGTTATAGATATACAGGATTCCCTGGGATATAACATAGTTGTATGGACTATAATTGGAGATGGAGCAAGAAGACCAGCAATCAAATATCTTCCTCAATTCAACTGAATCTGAATATCAATAGTGGAGAATGGAGGAATATTTCCAGTAGGGGCTGTAATATTCACCATGTATTCTCAGCCTTTGGGCAGTGAAACTCTGCTAGATAGTGATCTAAGAGGATCAGTGGTGTAATGGGTGTGGTCTCTTGGGCCTGGATTGGATAAGCTGTGGGGGCCCCTTCAGGGCCCCAGCGCCCCTTTCCCTGGTTCTGCCTTTTCTTAGTTCTACAAAATTTTACAATGTGACCCATATTCCCACAAGCAAAACAAGTCATTTTTTTCTCCCCAAGTGGTGGCTGTCAGCATTCTGCATGAACATATCCTAACTTTCCACACCTAAAACATCTCTGGTTCTCAGTTTTTTGCTTCATCCCTGCTGAGATCCCTTTAGCTATCATTCCAGCTATGGCTTCTGTATTCCTAGTCTCATAATCCACCTCACTGCACCTTTCCATTATCTTGCTTAGGGAGCGTCTCTGGGTAATGTTTGTAAAAGTTTTTTACAGGTTTTATTTAATCCCTCTCTCAATAATTTCTGAAAAATGATTTGTCCGGCTTCTCCTGATTCTATTGTCCTGTCTATTGCTGTCTTTAACTTAGAGGCATAATCTTGGATGGATTCTTTAGGCCCTTGGGTTTTGTTTTTTTTTTCTCTGAGGCTGGGGTTAAGTGACTTTCCCAGGGTCACACACCAAGGAAGTGTTAAGTGTCTGAGACTATATTTGAACTCAGGTCCTCTTGAATTCAGGCCTAGTGATTTATCCACTGGACAACCTAGCTGCCCCGGAGGCCCTTGTCTAATGGAAGATGATTGTTGTTGTATTGTTCCTTCCTTCTTAATCTTTCCCCAAGCTCTCAAATCCCTATACCTGAATAACAGGCAGAGGTGTACCATCTGATTCTCTACAGAAGAATACTGGCTTGTACCTACAGAAGCCTGGAAGGCATCTTCATGATTGGGAGGATTATGAGTCTTTATAAAATGTCTCACTGCTTTCTCATATTGAGCTTGCCATAACAATGCTTGTCCAGGAGTCAAGCGCCCATTTGCAAGCAGTTTCTGGTCAGATGGAGTAAAATTTCCAAAATGTTCTAAGGTTTGTAGCACAAAAAGTGAATTGGGACCATAATCATTACAGGCTTGCTTAATGTCCTTCAACACAATGGGTGTGTATGCCCGTCCCTGATCAAACCAATCCACTGGGAACAAGTCCTTTTCCCACTCCCAGATATCTTCCCCATTAGCAGCCCCTTGCAATATTGCTTGTGCTACTTTTGTATTTCGTCACCAGATGGAGCTGCAACATAGGCAGACACCTTTGCTTGATTCAATTGTTGCAATTGTTCTGTAAGTTCTTGTATCCCCTTCTGCAGCTACTTCAGGTCCACAAACCCCTCCCCCTCATGTGCTGTTTTTTCTTGTCTATTATTTT